>NC_137605.1:29033777-29041277 GCF_963280865.1 Gymnoscopelus braueri
GAGAGAGAGCAGCGTTAAAAAGAGCATGAGAAAATGAGAGACAAGAGAACAGAGGAGAGCAGACTCCCTGTATAGAGCAAAGGCAGACAGAGGAGGTTAAATGGGCAGAAGTGTCGCAGACTTTGCAGAGTGGGAAGAGGAAGACTATGAGGGGAAGAAAAAGCAAAGAGGAAGATGGTGGTGGGGAGGGTGGTGCAGGTGAGTCATGGGCAATTCTGCTCTCTGCCCATTAGAAAGCTAATGATGCAGGGCAGGCTGGAGAGACTGAGAGAGGTCTGCAGGTGGTCCTAAGGAAGAGGAGTTCTGGGGAGAGTAAAGGCCATTTTAATTGGAGGCTGATAACGATAAGACTGGCTTCCAGAAAGAATAGCAGGTGTGTTCACTTCAAAAGGCCAATTACTGTATGCACATTAGCTGTAAGGTGTGGAGGTGTTTCTTTTGTTTGTTCGTTGTTGTTTTTTTTGTTTTTTATTGTGTCAAAATTAGAGCTTTGGGAAAGAGAGCACTTCAGTAGAGGGCAGGGCCACTTTTACAACAACAAATAACCACCAATACACTCAAATCCTCTGTGTTAATTGAACTCGTAGAGTGTAGAAATTGTATTGTATTTTTACAGTAAAGTGAACCCTTTTTATTGTGCAGTTAAGTCACACACGTAGACGCTTTGCCCTTTGCTGTGCAGCCAGGTACAAAATGTCATGAGAAAATCTATTTCGTCCACCCCATGCAACAAAACAGCATTCTACCCAACTTCTGTTCAATAAAAATAAGAATTTGAGTTCTTCCAAATGGCTTACCAGAGGACTTCTGGGTACTGATTCAACTGTAGACGTGAGTTATGTGACAATCAAGTATTTTGGACTTGAACATTGAACAAAATTCTTCATAAATAATAATGATAATAATGTTGATGCAAGAGATTCATAATTGTATTATCATTTTTTGTGTGTGCACTGGTGGAGAGCATGGGAGAGAATGTATGCGTGCGCGCGCGCGCGCGTGCGTAAGCATGCATGCGTAAGCATGCATGCGTGTGCGACTGTGTGCAAGGGACGCGGGTCTGCGAGCCTGCAGATGGATGTTATTGTCTCAGTTTGTCCCAAATGCATATTTTATCATCATGCCATGCATGGAGTATAAACTACAAAGCAAGTCGGCATTTAGCTCAGGTTGTGTGCGTATAGTGTGTAGGCCTACTGCGTTGAAAGAGCATGGGATAGTTTGACAGAGCGGATGTGTGACATCGAGGTTAGCTGCGAAAGGAAAAATGTTAACTGAAGAAAATTTTGAACAATATTGGCGAAACTAAGATATTTGCGGAATAATCTTTTTACCCGCTTGCTGAAAGCTGCGGGTCTACAGACAGGCTGGGCCACTTGACATGTATTGGACACCTATGCGACACCTATTTGTCATTGGCTGTCCTGGCTGTCCTTCACTACTTTAAGCCAATGGGGACACTTTCCCGTTTAAGCCAATGCCTCTCCTCCTTTGCAGCACCCGCCTCCCCTCGCCCCTCCCAGCACTTCCCCTCCCGAAGGCAGTCCACGCTCCTTACACAATAGACCATATTCACACGGCGGCCATATTGGAATTTAACATTGAAAGTGCCCCCCCCCCCACACACACACACACGCGCAGATCGAGAGAGAGAGAGAGAGAGAGAGAGAGAGAGAGAGAGAGAGAGAGACAGAGCCACCCCCCCCCCCCCCACACACACACGCCAGCGAATATCGTTGGAAAACAAGCCCATAAGAAACAACTACCGGCCATATTAGCACTTCAAGCTATAGCGGATATACAAGGGGGCCTGGGGACCCCCGCAAAGCAATCACTGGTGGTCCGAGGACCCCCACTGGGAGCCTGAGACTTCCCCATACTATGAACGGCTATGTTGCGCGAGACCGAGACAGGACGCTAATGATTGACATTAAAACCAAAGAAATGATGTTGCTCCCATGTTGCAAACACAGCAGCTATTGGTGAGGGCGGCCCCAGCTAAACAACAGGCCGCTCGATGTTCGTTTGTATGGAAGAATGTCACTGTAGATGTGGACAAAAACAACGGTGGAGTGACGAGGCTAGTCGACGAGCTTAGCATTGTTAGCTTGACGTCAAGCGTCATGGTTGAACTTACACCTGGTGTTTGCATTTCTCCATTTACAACTCGTACATCTACATAAACGTTCAGATTTCAAATATAAAGTGCTTATCTCATGGCTACGGGTGTTATAATTATATACGGGCCCTCATAAGTACCCGTATCTTCCGTATCGTTCAATAAAAAGCATTTTGATCCGATTGGTGGCCATTGTCTCCGTTTTTCTCAACTACGCGGCTGTAGCGGTTGGGGGGTGTATGCACTCTGATACATTATAACTCTATGAGAAAATGGCCGCCGATCGGAATAAAATGCTTTTCATTTAACAATACGGAAGATACGGGTACTTAGACCCACCCGAAATGACGTGTAACATCCGTGGCCATGGGGTAAGCACTTTATATTTTAAATCTGAACGTTTATGTAGATGTACAGGCTGTAAATGAACAAAGTGCAAACGCCATGTTGCAGTTCAACAAAGACGTCACGACGACATGTAGCCGTTTATTTGCAGTGGTGGAAAGTAACTAAGTACATTTACTCAAGTACTGTACTTAAGCTCACATGCGACGCGTTGTGAGCTTGTAGATCTGCTATTTTCAAATATTTAGTACTTTAACTTTTGGTACTTCAAGTACATTTTGATGCCAATACTTTTGTACTTTCACTC
This sequence comes from Gymnoscopelus braueri, assembly GCF_963280865.1. NCBI lineage: Eukaryota > Metazoa > Chordata > Actinopteri > Myctophiformes > Myctophidae > Gymnoscopelus > Gymnoscopelus braueri. The sequence goes on from NC_137605.1 coordinate 29,036,549, forward strand.
AAGTACATTTTTAATTCTGGACTTTTACTTGTAACAGAGTATTTTCATATTGCAGTATTGGTACTTTTACTTAAGTAGAGAATTTGAGTACTTTTTCCACCACTGCTTATTTGGCCTTGCTTTCAAGATTCTTTTTGAAAATAGCTGATGTATTTGGCCTCAAGTGGTGAAACTGGTCGTTTCTTTTGGGCTTGTTTTCATAGACCTCGTAGCTTGTCTCTCTCACAGAACAACACCAGCACTGGATTTTATCAATACATTTACTTACATCGGCAATTTGAAAATTGCCGATCTACAAGCATGCATTGTGAGCTTGTAGATCTGCTATTTTCAAATGATCACATCTTCTTCAAATATGTTCCAATTTTGAAAAATGCCAACTTGCGGCATAAAGCATTGTACCCAGTCACATATAACCCCCCATGCAAGATCTGTGTGAATTTGGAAAATATTCATACATTTTCAAAACATTTTTTTCCCAGATTTTTCTAGCCAATCTACGAGCTCACAACGAGCTTGTAGATCGGCTATTTTCAAATATTCAATGTATTTCTATATAGGTTTAAACTTTAAAGTGCTTGGGTGGCCTATATATAGTTGTTTCTTTTGAGATTGTTTTCATAGACCTGGTTGCTTATTTCTCTCGCCAAATCTGGCAACATCGTTCAGAACAGAGGCATAATCCTCGGACGTTCATAATGCCACGGAGTTCCAGTCTTGATGATGACGAACCTTTATGTACATGTAGACCTACTCTATAGGCCTAAAGTAAGTGACAAAGGAATTATATCCCCTCATACCTGCAACCTATAAAGACATAATGGCCTGGCTGCAACAGAGAAGGCGTGCACGTGTTCTAAATGTTTTAACAACACCCGGTTGCATTGGCTGGGACATTCTGCACAATGAGCCTGCCGCAAGCGGGTATATCATGACTTTGTCATTTCTTGTTTTTTCATAGCGTACAGTATATTGGAGTATCCAACTACAATGCAAGTTATAAGTAGCGTTAACTCCTTTCAGTACATTGCGTTACAGACCTTTATGGGATGTTATTGTAAAGCTGACTGTACATAATGTAATGTTTTGCCCAACTCACAACAAATTGTTATGTACATGTTAGTAAATCACAAACCGTTGCAACTTTAGAATACCGTCCCATAAACGTCCCAAAAAGGTCTATCACTATTGATTGATTGATTGATTGATTGATTGATTGAATACTTTATAAATCAAAAATCTAGACAGCAGGTTGCAGGTACAGTAAAACACTTAGGCTAAAAGGAGGCCTGGGGACGTGTTTCCATTGTGGTTCTATGTATTCAATTAATCAACAGAGCATAGACTATTAACATATACTGTATATAAACATATAACATATATAAACATGGTATTAGCAAATATATTGAATTACCTTTTAAATCAGTTGATAATTATTAGTTACAAATGTACTAATACAAAATAACCTTTGCAAACATTGAGGATGAGGAATAGTTCCAACTTTAGAATAACATCTTAATGATTAAGGTCTATATTGACATGCACAACAAATGTATTCACTAATAAACTTTAAAATAATGATTTGTTGCTCACTTCTTAAACATGTATTAATGAATGTTTAGATAGGTCTTATCGATAATGGTAAATAGTTTTTCCAATCAATAACACTACAATAATACACTTTAAAATATGCATTGATAATGTAACTTTGAGCAAAAATGAAGGAGAAATAAAGCCAAGTTCACTGTGTAGAATTACCTATTTCAGCAAGTTTCAAGTTTCTGCAAGTTGATTTTCATACCGTACTGAATGGAAACCAGTGGCTTCCTGGAATGTCGAAAAATTTAATAAAAAAAGAAAACAAGAAAAGAAAGAAAAAGAGAAATGATATGCTTTGGAAAATGGGATATAAAAACACTGGTACAGTATGGTCATTTGAGATGTACAGTAAAGTATGCATAGTGTACACTGTACATGCAGAATGTCCTTTGAACAATCTGCACCTGATGCAGATTTATCACCAACATAACAACCTTTCATAACTCTTTCACGCTGTGGTCATGCATGTTACCCAACTGTGAAAGCACAAACCTCGCAACTCTCACTGTCCACACAGAAATTTCAGGTCCTCTTACATCCATCTGCTTTGCAAGCACCTCTGAGCTCAAGCCTATACCGCTTCTCCATCAGCCAACACTTTCAAAAATAAATGTGTATAAATATTAAATTAACAAGCTATCAGATTGTAGCATAGGGGCTCTGCAAACACAACATGCACTGCCGCAGGGCAGTTAATTTGCATGAACCTTGAGTTTTGAATAACCCGGCATGCACTAGCTAGTGCTATCCCCTGCATTGCAACTAATGTTTTGAACCGTCGTTTCATGATATTTGCTTGCCTCATAGTGATGAGAGAATTGTTGTTTTCCCCTTTCAGTAATAACTCCATCATTTTATAAGACAATCTAAATTCTTTTGCACACCTACCTTTTAAAGGTTTACCACAAACTGGTCTGCTGCAACTCTACTGTGTAACTCTACTGTCTATAGTTATTCTGAAGTGTTAACAAAAACACTGGTATGGTTCTTTAAGTCTTTAAGTGCTGAGAAGGTTGTGGACCCTTGCAGGATGTTCGCACAGGCCAGAGTGCTTTGTATCAGTGCTTTAAAGGAATAGTTCACCCAAAAGAAATTCTATCAATTACACACACCATATGAAGCATTGTTTTGATGCATTCCTAAGCCATTCATTATTAAGAAATTAAGAAACATGGGAGATGAGACGGGTCAGATTCGAACCCCGGACTAATGGTCATTACACACCGGCGATTATGCGAATATACGCAAAATTCGGACTTGTTCTGAATAAATAAAATACTATTTTTTGCTTCGCTTTTTCGCTTTTTCGCTCCATGGAAGCTTGCATTGACTTTACAAGGTTTTTAAAAAAAACATATTATTCGCATGAAGAAATCGCCCCCGGTGTGTAAGGACCTTTAATGCTCACAAGGAGCATTTGGTCTGTGGGGTAACTGGCTGAACCACCAGGCACAGTGGCACACCTTGCTTAGCTAGCCTACAGTGACACAGTCTTTGATATAGTTCAAAGAGCTATGTTGTGCACATCCAGTGGTCGCTGGTGCAAGTCGAAATAAAGAGAAAAGACGTCCGCACACAGCTTTAACTCCCAAAGAAGTTTAGACAATGTACCTGATTATTGCACAGTAAACGTTTTTGCGAAGCTACAGCTTTACAGTCTTTGATATACTCATGATATTCTTGCACCATAATGCATTCTGAACTCTAACCTGGAACTCTAATCCAGCATGAACAACCAGGAGATGCATTAGTCCCTCTTATACATTGGCACGCAAACGCTTTCTTGTCCATGATAAATGGCAGCATGTGTTTGGTGGCTCTGTGCTAACACAATTTTCCAGAGAAACAGTTTGTCAGCCAGAAGCCTTTTCCCCCTCATTATTTGTCACAGAGTGATTTGTTCCTGTGAGTTTGGGTTCCTCTCTGTTGATATATGAGAATTTTCTTCCAGGGTAAACAAAATGTGAGAGAAAAGTAATTGGCTGCCTCTATGCTGTATAAGGTTAACCAGATTGCCTGCCTGACCAACTATGACCTCTCCAATTAACATACATAACATTCACCATATTAAACATCAACATTGATTTTAGACATCCAAACGGTTGTCAAACAGCCACTAATTTCCACTTATCTACCCAAACAAAGCCATTTTCCTTAGATAATACGATTTTGGCATCAAGTAAACATTATTACTACGGCATGAGATTCAGACCTTGGCGCCAGGCTACGTTTTGCCCTGGGACAGCCTGATGAATAGAAGTTGGTCTGATAAATAAATGCATATGCCTGTGTATTTAAAAGCCCCTGGATGGGATTATTAGGAGCTCACACAACGATTAGACCCAACTTAAGAAGTTGCCGTCGGGTGTGTTTTCTTACCGTATAATAGAAACCATTCTACATTTGCTCATCTTCTGTAGAGCCGTTCAGAGAGCAAGCTGAAGCTGGAGAGTAAGCAGAGGTTTCATTGACCTGTAGGTCTTTGCACCCGCCACCTCGTGGATGAGGCGCACATACTGACCAGCTCCAGCATGCCTCTGAGGGAAACACTGGGTGGTCATGCTGCATGCAGCACCAAAATAAAATCACAGATCACAGACGGATTGATTCCTTTCTCCAAACACAGACGGAAGGGGCTGAGTGAGGGATAGGACAGAGGGAGGGAGAGACGGGGAGAAAGCGAGCAGGGGGAATAAAAAAGACCCTGAATATGTTTCACCCGTTTGCGATGGCGGCCTAGTTCTTTGTGTTAATTCCTCCATGCCTTTTAACTTCTAAAGCTCCAGCATTGTGGAGCAGTAGGACAGAGTGTGATTGAGAAATTCGGGGGGTATTTTTAGCCGAGCAGTCAGTGGCCCTGAGGGGACAGTACGGTATATGTGTTTCTTTTTCCTTCTTCTCCATCTTCTGCTCTTGCTTCTTTAGTGGTTTCACAATGAACTTCTGGAATTGTGCCCGCGAGAGAGACTTGAGACTCTCACTGAATCAGCTTTCTATCCACATCACAGGGGCTGCGTCCTGATTGGCACTGGGAGGCCTGTGGTCTATTTCTGTGCTGATGATGTTCGGTAACACGCTGAAGGCACACCATGCTATTATGTTACAGCCTTGCAAAATGGCGGGACAATGT
>NC_137605.1:29046277-29088777 GCF_963280865.1 Gymnoscopelus braueri
TTCTGCGAAGTCTACTGATTGTGCTTGTGGTCTATTGAGGAACAGTGCAGCCGGCGGCATTTGCGAGGGTCAGGTCGTTGAAATTCATTACAAGTTGTCATTCAAGTGACAGCCTTTCCTCCCACCATGGACATAGCACCGATTACTAATCTCCTTCTGTGCTCTTTTATAGAGCACTTGAACACTCACTTTCCTCATGCATAAAAACCCAGAATGCAAACAAACATCCTTGGCTTCAGCCCTATACACACCAAACCGGACAACAGACATATTGATTCTGTATGAAAAGGCTACACGCATGAACGGGTACTGGATCTTTCTGTGAATACGCTTGCCTTGCTCCAGAGAAAAAGACAGCCATTGGGTGATAGAAGGTTGAGAGAGGGGAAAGGGAGATCACAGCTGGGGGTGTGAGAAGATGGAAAGTGAGAAAAAAAGAGAGGGATAGGTAAAAAGAAAGAGAGTGCACATGTGCACACGAGAAAGAGAGAGAGAGAGAGAGAGACAGAGAGAGAGAGAGAGAGAGAGAGAGAGAGAGAGAGAGAGAGAGAGAGAATGAAAAGGGGCAGAGGAGCCTGCCATCCTGTGATGGCCCTGACCAAAGCTGTCGCCAGATTTATATCCAGTGTCTGTCACCTTGGAGACAGCTGCTAACATCAGCACCAGCCCTGGGGAATCCAGATCTCCACCGGGAGGGAGAGGGAACACGAAGAGATGGAAGAGAAATCAAGCAGACAGGGGAGCTTCTGCCCCTCCTGTTCCCCTGTCAGTCCCACTCCCAGGAAGCAAAAGGAGAAGAGAAGGGGAGGGAAAAGTGCAGGAATCAAACGCAGAAGAGATGGAGAAGCAGAGGAAATAGCTGGGATAAAATCACAACAGCATGCACTTATTCATTGCTCGCTCCCCCTAACCACACACACCCAAAGCATCCTGTTCAACCTGTTTTTGTGTTTGTGTTTTTGGCAGGAGACAACCAGAAAAAGAAAGAGACACAGAATAGAGGGAGAGGGGAGAGTGGGGGAGAGGAGGAGAAATGTGCTAAGCGCTGCCTAGCAGCTGGATAGGCATCTGTGTTTAGTATGCACACAATGTCTCTGGACTGAGTCCCAGTCAACTCTCTACAGTCTACACAGCATTAGACTCGGCCCTGAAAAGGCTCAATGAACAGGGTGCTCGACTTCTACACAGCGGGGGTGACAAGGCAGAAGCTATACATGGTACCTGGGATTACACGGGAGCCCGTGTACATGCCATTTGTGGCACACTGTGCCATTTGTAAACGTTGGGACACCTGCCTAACGTATCTGGCTAAGTGAGCCTATAAGTTCAGATACCCCAACCACAATTAGTCACTGGCCGCAGACCCCCCCTCCCCTGCAACTTGCCAGAGGTATAGTAAAGGGGGAAAATGCAGTGCAGGCAGGATGGATTGGACCGTTTGAAATTCTTAAATGTCAACTGTCAGATTTTGCGATGTTCAATTTAGTTGCGCCGGAATAAGGTTGCAGTTCAGCAGGCAATGTCTGATGGGATATATTCATCATTATCGGGTAATTGTGTGGCGCTCGCATGTTCTCCGGCAGAGAGAGACGGAGCGAGACAGGAAGAGGGAGGGAGAGAGGGAGAGAGACGGTGACAGAGAGAAGTAGAAAGAGTAAATGTGAGAGAGAGGGCCGCAACGGTGAGAAAGAGAAGAGCAAAAAGAATGGTGGGAAGAGTGGAAGAGAGAAAGAATAGAGGAGGGTATAGACAGAAGAGAAAAAGAAGAGAGGAAGGTACAGACAGAGAGAGAGAGAGAGAGAGAGAGAGAGAGAGAGAGAGAGAGAGAGAGAGAGGAAGAGAGAAAGAGGAGACCGGAAACCATTAGAGAAGTGATTTGCTCTGGTGAAATTATTCATGACCACGTGAACATCTGCCATTAGGAGGGATGTGCTATATTATTAAAGCCTCACAGTGAGAGATTGCTAAATGTGGGTTCAGGTGCTCCCTGACTGAGTCGTCGTCATAGCAATAGATAAGTCGTTGGTGGGTGAGGCATCTAACAGGAAGAAACTCAGTTGTACAAGACATGACATGACACTGCATAAAAAATATGAATGGGTTGAGATAACTTGTGCATGTTTGGCTCGTTTGAATAATTTTACTTTAAACATCACAGGCCCTTGACGTTGATGTATTTTTTATTTACTTGTTTAAAGGCAAATAGGATGTTTTTTTTTAGGACTGAGTGATTTGTTGACATGATTTTTATTTATTTTTTTCATTCTGTTTTGCTGTGTTATATCCGCCAAGGAAGAGCGATAATATGGCTATGCGGTGCTTCGACACGCTTCAGCGAACACAACATAATTGCAAGCCAACCGTTTATAAATGACGTAGCAGCTGCAACACATACAAATCCCAAAGAAAGCCATTAACAGGTAATATGCAATTAGTTACCGTCTGAACTGTCAGCTCCAGCGGTAATAATAATTAGTCCAAAACAAGGTGTTCAACGCCGAAACAAAGGCAGAGCTGCCTGACCTGGCTGTGGGCAGACAGTGGGGGGTCGAGCAGGTGTGGACACCCAGGGGGATGCTGCAGGCATGCAGGTGTTTGACACTCCGTCTAACCACATGAGGCCCCCGAGGCTGACAGCCGGCACCGTGGGCTGCATGAAAAGTCACTGTTTCACACAGTGAAGACAGACTGTGGACGGATGTGGAGGCTATTTCTGAAAGAGCCATGCCTTCAGAACAGAGTGCAGTCTCTCTCTCTCTCTCTCTCTCTCTCTCTCTCTCTCTCTCTCTCTCTCTCTCTCTCTCTCTCTCTCCCCCTCCCTCTCTCTCTCTCTCTCTCTCTCTCTCTCTCTCTCTCTCTCTCTTTCCCAACAAGTGTCACTCATTCACTCACTCACCCTTTCTCGCTCATTCACTCACTCACTTGCTCGCTCGCTCGCTCACTCGCTCGCATCGCTCGCTCACACACACACACACACACACACACACACACACACACACACACACACACACACACACACACACACACACACACACACACACACACACACACACACACACACACACACACACATACACACATACACACATACACACATACACACATACACACTCACTCACTCACTCACTCAGTGTCTACCTCTGATGTCCTTGAAATCATCTCGCCTAGTGGAATAACTACTGTATGGGCTTATCTCTCCCTCTCTCTCTCTATGTCTCTCTCGCTCGCTCCTCTCGCTCCTCTCTCTCTCTCTCTCTCTCTCTCTCTCTCTCTCTCTCTCTCTCTCTCTCTCTCTCTCTCTCTCTCTCTCTCTCTCTCTCTCTCTCTCTCTTACTGTTTCTCCTCTGAGAGAGAAAGTCTAGCCGATCTGGTTTGTTGTGATTTATGTCACAGTCAATAGGGGAAAACACACAGTTTGTGACAGCGCCTCCAGGGTTCCACTGTTGTGCCTTTGAATCTTACTACGCTATTAAAAAAAAATAGAATAAAAAAGCAGAGCAACTTCTCAGTGGGCTGTCATAAATGTGTCTGAGCTGCATGTTTTATTATCCGGCCCAGTTTGAGAGCTGTCTGCTGTGACAGCGATACCGTGGTGGGCAACGGGTGTCAGAGGCAGTTGCATAGCGACTGTTGATGATGGTGTGTTCTTTGGACAGCGAGGGTGAGTCCCGCGCAGCTGTCCCACAGCTGTGCTGTGAAGTCCCACAGAGACAGCCAGGCCCTGCACTTAATGTGATAATGCATGAATGTCAAGCAAAAAGAGGTACCGTACGCATATGCACATGGGCCACACACAGGGATGCGCATGTGCCCTGGTGGAAATCCTTAAGGCATGAGATCAGAAGCAAGAATAGCCTTTTATTCACAGGGCCTAGTACACATACAGTGAAACACACTTGCACGAACGCACGCACACCCACACCCACACACACACACACACACACTGTTTTACGCACCCACTGCAGGAGTCCATGTAATCCTGAGCTCACGCTGGTCATACATATAACCTTTGTGTTCACAAATATACACATGCGCACACGCATGCACATATACAGACACACGGGCACTGTAGCACAGCGAGGAAGGGAGTGTGGATCTCATCTGCGTTGTCAACAGGATGAGAAGGCGGGAGATGGAAGCTGAAGCATTAGTCTCCTCAGGGCTAGCTTAGGGATTTCCTCCAGAGGACAAAATAGAAAAATACAGCACCATAAAAATAGATTCTCCCCGCTCAAAATACTGATATGGCCTCAGAGGGAGAGGTGGGGTGGGACAAGATGAGATTTGCATTGAATTTCTCGCATGCTCCTCTGTTCCCCCATGTGCCTCTCTCCATGCTTATCTTTGTCTCTCTTAAGTGTTTTGTTGTTACTGCACACAGGCCAACAGTTACATTAACAATGCCACTGGATACAAAGTAATACGATTATGTTCAGCCGAGTTTACCGTTGTGAGATAGATTTGGTCCATAGTGTCTGCGAAATGGCCCCCATCTGAGCATGGTTTCTCGTCATATTGTCAGATGCGTGTGACAGATTGTGTGCATGAGAGTGGCATGTGTACCCTCCTCGCATGTGCTGTGCGTGCGTGTGTGTGTGTGTGTGTGTGTGTGTGTGTGTGTGTGTGTGTGTGTGTGTGTGTGTGTGTGTGTGTGTGTGTGTGTGTGTGTGTGTGTGTGTGTGTGCGCGCGCTTGCGTGCGCATGTGTGTGTGTGTGTGTGTGTGTGTGTGTGTGTGTGTGTGTGTGTGTGTGTGTGTGTGTGTGTGTGTGGCTGGCAGTGGTGTAAAGTAACTAAGTACATGTACTCAAGTACTGTATTTTTACTTTCTATATTTACTTTCTATAGTATTTACAATTTTCCATACTTTTACTTCTACCCCACTACATCTCGGAGGAAAATATTGTACTTTTAATCCACTATAATCATATTACACAGGACTTCTACTTGTACCAGAGTATATCTACACTTCAGTATTGATACTTTTACTTAAGTAAAACATGTGAGTACTTATTCCATCACTGGTGGCTGGCATGTGGGCTGGTTGAAAGGCTGACACACTCCCTGTGGTGCTTACAGGGTGGAGAGGAGCCAGCCTGTCAGTGCTCCCTACCGCCTGCAGCTTGAAGAATGTCTGTCTGCTGACCAGGTGCCCACACCAGAGCACATCCAGGGCTACGTCAAGAAGGTAAGCCTGGGAGGGCTGTGTCACCGTCATCAACCTTTCTAGACAATTAGTTGTCATGCTAATAATTGCGATTAATGATTTAACCCATTAAGACCTGCGACCAATTCTACAAAATGTCTTCTAAATCCTTTAAAAAAAAACTATGTTGCTATCAGTGGTTCTCAAACTTTTTCATGTCAAGGACCCCCAAAATTATATGTATTTGGCCGTGGACCCCCATCTCAAAATATTTTTGTTCCAGGGACCCCCAGAAGCAAACGATTTGAGTTACAAATGTTCGCTTTAAAAAAATATATATTCAAAGATTTGCACACATTTTCCCGATTTTTCAAAAATAGCAGATCTACAAGCTCGTAGCGCGGCACTCGGTGCCGCGCTATGAGCTTGTATATCTGCTATTTTTGAATAGCCAAAGAAATCTAAAATGACACAGATCCCCGGTCTTGATGGTTTAACCACTTAAACCCCAATGTTGACCAGAGTCCCTCAGGGCTCTATACTAGTAACTTTTCAGTTTTCACTCTGCAAGAGTTTCTCCACATTCAGATGCTGGGGTTTGAGTGGTTAATTGAGTTTTTGCCATTGAACATTGGAACATAGTATAAATAAAAATAACAATTCTGTTTGGCCTTTAGGCTTCGTAAACAAAGACATTGCACAGGGCAGATATTACAAATAACTTAAATAATACAAAGAAATTACTGACATATCGCATCACACCGCGTTGTGAGCTTGTAGATCGGCTATGTTTTGAAAATGTCAACATGGAAACGATGACCTAGGAATGCACTGTAAAAAATGTCTACGACTGCAGTGAAAGTTACACAACTAATTAAACTTACCACACTAGTCTGTAACATCCTGAGTGTTAATATTTAGATCAGTAGAACAGTAGGCTAAAACAGAGTGGGTACACAGGCAGAGGTCAAGAATTTCAAACAGATGTACGGTATCAGAGGGAAAGCTAACCCTCGTAGATCAGACACACAGGCAGAATAAATCAGGCAGGCAGGGGAACAGAGAGAATGCTGGAGAAATGGCACAACACTATAGCCTACTCTACTAACTGGCAGAGAACAGCAAACAGAGAAGCAGGGCAGTGAAGGCCGATTCACGCTGTCGCATGACGCCGTTGCAGCGCCGAAAATAGCCGACCCACAAGCTCACGACGCATTGCATCCGCGACGCATCGCGAGCTTGTAGGTCGGCTATTTTTCCCTTTCCGACACCGTCGTGCGACGGAGTGTTAAATGAGGTTGATCAGCAGATGAGACACAGGTGTGTAGTCTGTTCTGACTGGTTGAATGAGATGATGAGTGGCCGTGACGACTCCAGAATGACAGGAGATTGACAGGCATCAATCACATTTTGGTAGACATTAAAGGGATATTTCACTTTCAAAAAAACTTTTGCTCATTTTATCGTCTACTCAGGCTTTTGTGAGCCCCCCAGACCGTTTTTAAGTTGCTTGATTTAGTATTTAGATATTTGATAATGATTTTATCAGACACGCCCCCTTCCTATACAAACCCATTCTAACTTCAAACTCCATTTTTAACCTGTTAGATTCATCAAAAACACCCATCCTTGGTTCTGCTGACTCACCCTGCCCTCCTAATACGTGAGGGGGCCGTGTTTTTTCGATTACTTTTTTCATTTATTTTATTAAATTTTTTTAATGTACTTTTTCATTTAAATAAATATATATTAACTCATTGACTGCCAGAGTTAAAACCTCGTTCATAGCAGCCCTTGCCAGCGATTTTCGTGTTTTTTTGTTTCGTTATTTTGTTATTTAATTCACATCTAGAAAGTCTACCTTGACACTTGAATCGTTTTGATCGTTCCACCACCAGAGAGCAGCACATACCAAGCTTGATCGCCTCTCGATCACACTCGCCCCCTCCCAGACCCACTCACACAGTGAAACACATGAACCGGAAGTGAAATGTCTTAGATTCTGTTATCGGCGAAAATTACTTTGTGATGCACAACGGGGATGACTGTTCGTCACCCAGACCATAGATTATAGGAGGGGAGGTCTCCGATCGCTTTTCATAGCGTGTGAAAAACCGTTTGTTTCCCTATTATGGTCGAAAATGACTGGGGGGAAAAATGTAAAACCGAAAACGGAACCCAAGTCATGGAACCGGATGCAGTGGTGGTTGAAGTAAGTGGAACCCGAAACTTAGCCTGATTCATAACAGAATAGCGTGATCAGAGCATAAAGATCAATAAAGACGTTAGATCGCATTAATGCGATCCTGGCGGCCAAGCGCGCTATTTATTAGATCGCGTTAATGCGATAATGGCGGCCAATGAGTTAAAAATAAATGAAAAAAGTTATCAAAAAAAACACGCCCCCTCGCGTATTAGGAGGGCAGGGTGAGTCACCAGAACCAAGGACGGGTGTTTTTGACGAATCTAACATGTTAAAAATGGAGTTTGAAGTTATAATGGGTTTGTATAGGAAGGGGGCGTGTCTGATAAAATGAATATCAAATATCTAAATACTGAATCAAGCAACTTAAAAACGGTCTGGGGGGCTCACAAAAGCCTGAGTAGACGATAAAATTACCAAACGTTTTTTTGAAAGTGAAATACGCCTTTAAGTGAACAAAACTAGCGGTCCCCAAAATTGCTGAGACAATGGCGTAACATGTTAGGGGCCTCTCAGGCAATCATAGCAGTGGGGGTGTGGTTTTGAGCTCAACTATTCCATATCCTTCTTATTCCATTATCCATGCAATTAAAATGAATGTGTGCCATATTGAAACAGTGGAACTGTAAGAAGAAAGAACGTGAAAAAAAACCTCTTGAGTTACATGGTAACTTAAGTTACATTTAAAAAGGGTTCTTGTGCTGCAAAGATCATGAATTAAATAAAGTTAATTGCATAAACTAATCGCGATAATTCAAACAATAATGTACCAACACAAATGTTGTTACGTAAATATATAAATAAATCAAATACATTTTAATATACAATTAAATAAATATAAATAAAAACAAAAACAGAACCCTTCAAAACTAATTTGAATTATTAACTAAAAGGTAAAGTGCAAAACTGGGTTCAAAGAGACAACTCCCTACTGTAGAAACAAAAAGAACCCTTTAAAATACATTTAAAATATTTATTTAACAATGGTATTACGGTATAGTGTGTCCCCCTCACTTTCTGAATTCATATTTTATGTGGAGCAACACATGGGTCTTTTTTCATTTCTAAAACGTTTTCCCTGAGAGGCTTGTTGCCCTCTAAGAAGGGCTTACACGGTTTTGCATAATTGCCTACAGTGTCTTCTTCAGTGAACACTGGCAGTGGCCTGAAGTTTTCACTCTCTGCGGCAACCACAATTTCGGCAATGATAGCAGTCAATGTGATCTAGTTTCTGTCCACGTTCAGTGTTGCACAGCTGAGCCTCACACTCCTGGTACTTTAAACTATTTCAGGACAGCTCAGTGCATAATGTCCTCTAAAGAAATATAGATTAGCATTATATTATAATCACACAAATATATTGATAATCCTGATTATGCATAGCAGGACATTCTGGAGTTAGATTAATAAACAGATCGTAATCTAGTCCCTGCACTAATCTCCTTATCTCTAGTATTACCATCAATATAACCAGAATCAGAATCGAATTGTATTGTCACATCATCACATTACACGTAATATGGGTGAAATTATTTTGTGCAGGCCCATCAATGCAGTTAAAAGATAGATAGAGAATAGAAGTACAGTAAAGTGTATTAAGAAAAAGTGGCTAATATGCATAATAATTTAAGAGTCCATTTAAAACACAGATCAGATCAGTCTGTGCATTAAAAACACTGTGATTACATTAAAATACATACAGTAACTGATTCATAATAGGCCCAGTTTGAGGCTGGGCCTAAAAGGACTGTGTTTGTATTGGATTTGGCACTCAATAAAATCAGTCAACACGTGAGGGTGCTGCATTGAAACTAGAGTGACAAAAGATCATTACACTATGATGAAAATGACAGCCAAACAGTACACATTATCAGATGGAGTGGGTAGGCCTTCAGGAGGCACATGGGTAAAGTACCTGCCCACCACTGCGGAGTATAGCGGTTTGCACCCACCGCAGTGCATCTGGCTTTGAAGAGCATCTATACAAACACAATTGGCCTGTGCGGGGGAGAGAAGCCGGACAGGGAGTGATATTTGTCAATGCACGTACTCCTACGGGCTGGGGCGGGACCTTTCAGCGACATGAGCGGGAGGAGGGGGCTCCTCACTGGTTGGTGATCCAGTAGGGTACAACAGCATGCAGTGGCAAGCAGTTAACCCATTAAGACCTGAGGCGATTCTTTAAAAAAAATCTAAATTTTTCGTGATTTTTCAAAAATAGCAGATCTGCAAGCTCGTAGCGCGGCACTCGGTGCCGCGCTATGAGCTTGTAGATCTACTATTTTTGAATAGCCAAAGAAATCTAAAGTGACACAGATGCGTTCCAGGTATTAATGGGTTAATTGGCAAGCAGTTAATTAATTGGCATGATGACTCAATCTGAAATTGTTTGCAAAGAAAATACTCGCACATCCACTTCGTTCAGATGCAGGTGCGTTGGACAGCGACAAAATGAAACAATCACGAACAGAGATTCATGAACAAAAATCCTGCACTCTGCTCTTGCTCAGCATGCATCGGCTTCATTCAAATAGTGACACAACGTTTAGGTCCCTCTGGACCTTCATCAAGAGTGCCAGGCATGCAGCAATGTGCACTTAAACATGTGGGAGGGAAGCGTCATAGCAGTGACAGGAGAGCTTGTAAGCAGAGATGACAGAGCCAAAGGATCTGGTGTAAAAGGAAAAAAGGAGACTATAACTGTTGTGAAGGGTAACCAACAGGTTAAATTTACTACTCTGCCAAAAGGGTTAATTTAAAAGGGAGTTAAATGAACACAGGATTTTACTGCGCAGCAAGCTTCCAGTGCTGCTCCCCTTCCCCTTCACAGAACACAAACTGCCATAGTATTTTAATTTGCTTGCTGAAAAGATTATTAACTACTTACAGTAAATGTGAACCATCTGTTATCTGAGCAACTAATAAATCCCCTCTGATCTTTTACACCCACACTCTGTGCCGAGGGAAGCGAAATGCCCTCTTTCTTTTCAAAGAGTCCAATGGCTTTTCTTTTTACGAACACACGCTTTCTGGGTGGTGATTATGCCGCATCATCGCGATCCAGCTGACCCTGTTTTATCTAGATACCATCAACCCCTTGAGTCGACCTTTGAAGTCTTGCTCCAAAACATTCGGCCCTTCTATTAGTCATGCAGCTGTAGTCCTACAGGACCTCATTACTGTTGGTCATCATTTGAATCTGCTGCAGTGCAACAGCAGAGCCGCTTGGAGGAAGAGGACATGAAAGAATCTATTAAAACAAAAAGATGACATGGACGAGGAAGAGAGGAGAACTCTTCTCCCTCAGGCACGCTCGCGCACTCGCTCTCTCTCTCTGTGTCAGTCTGTCTACCTACCATCCATCCATCCATCCATCCATCCATCCATCCATCTGTCAATTCATTTCAATTCAATTCAGTGGGGCTTTATTGGAAACAATGTTAACATGTAATGTTTACATTACCAAAGAAAAACAAAAAAAAATTATGTACATTTGCTGTAAACTATTACAAATAAATAAATGTTTAAACAGAGCTGTTTAACATTGAAATATTTGTAATACTGCAATCATATCTGCTGGCACACAGATATGTCAGTATATGGACTAGAAATTAAAAATACACAGTAAGGATGAACATGCCCAAATATGGACATGCCCGACGTCAGCGCAAATCGGTACATTGCATGCCCATATACAGCATGGAGATATCGATCCCATAGATCGCCTCCATCAGTGCAAATCGTTGTGGTCCATCACAACCACGACACTCTGACTCAGACATAACCGTCTGTTGCGGGTGCACAGATACAGTATGACCATAGGAGGTTGGGGGGGGGCTAGCCAATGCACAATAACCTAGCCAATGCTGGGTATAGAAACCTGAACATGCCGATACTGTCAGCACAATAACCGCCAATGCCGGGCAAGCTGATAAGTGAAAAGATAAGTTAAAATAAAAATAGCACATGCTATTTGTGTGTACAGTAGAGATCCGCAGGGTGCAGATATATTGCAGGTATACACAGATGATTGACAGTCTTTACGGTTGGACATCTTTTTCCTGCCTCACTGTTTCTGACTTTCTGTCCATCCTGCTCTCTCTCTCTCTCTCTCTCTCTCTCTCTCTCTCTCTCTCTCTCTCTCTCTCTCTCTCACACACACTCTCTCTCTCATCTTGACCTTCACACTCCTCTCCTTCTCTTGGTGCCACTTTAATAACTCACAGGGAAATAGGAAATGTGCTCTCTAGTTGAAATTGAAATGGGTTTTTTTTTTCTCCCCTCTGCCGGCTGCTGATATTATGTTGTCTGGGGAAAGCAGGTCCCATGTTTTTTATATCAAGTTTGAGCTCACCAACCATCATTTTTTATTAATGAAGACAAATATGAATATAGAAACAAAGAAAGAAGAATTACTGGAGACAGAAACAATGATTGTTTTTTAAATCACTTCTATATTGGACTGTATGCAGGAAATATACTAACGGGAAATGTAGGCGAAAGAGAGAGTGACAGACCCATTCCCACTATACTCAGGTCATTTGTGAATTTACTGTGCCTCTGTACAACATGAGAAGAGATTCCATCTGGCATCTTGATAGCAACAATTATTTTAGAATCACAAATGTACATTTGAAATGGTTGTTTTTTGAAGCATGTAAACAAGAACATAATATGTTGTTAGTCTCGCGTTGGCAGACAATCAGAGATCTCCACCTACCAATACATCCAGGGACTTCTAAATGCAAGGCAGTTGCTAGAACAGCGGTGAGAATGGTCGCTAACCTATGCCGTTTGGAAACCAATCATGTCACCATCCCAATATCGAGGACCACCTTAAAGACTGAATTGGTTTGGCAATGCAGTGTTTTTTAAACTCCTCTCTAATTACTAGCTGACTTGTGAGTCTAATTTGTTGTAAACTGGTTTGAAAGTGCAATACAAATTACACAGTTTGGATTTGGACAGCAACTCAAAGGATCCTTTGACCCAGTACAATCTGTCAGCTCGTTTGGCTTCCAGTTTAATTGATTTTGATTTCAATAGCATTTTTGCTTATGTACTTTGTAGAAAAAAGTCATTTTGCACACCTACTGAAATGGCCAAGTGCGTTGGAGTAATGAACTTGGTAGTCCCGCACATACTGTCTTCACTTACAACAAAAATCGTTTAATGCAGATAGATTTTCAGTTGTTCAGTCCGGGCGACCAAAACGTTGTATCTGCACTCCAAATCTATCTGCATATGATTGGAGTGTCTGCCTCTGATCTCTGTGAATGTGGAAAACCACAGTCTGTTGAACACATCATCGATGAATGCCCAACCTTCAAATAACAACATGGAGTCAGCGGCCTCATTGAACTGGATGACGATACCACTTCTTGGCTGATGTCCCAATTGCCTGTGTAGCCCTATACACGAACAAACGAACGAGTGTGTGGGTCTCCCATTTTTTTGCTTATGTATTTTGTCATATATTTAGTTTTTCTGTTACTTACAGTATGCAAAGCTGTTTTCAGTCTTGAAAGAAATATATTCTTAATCGTAATGTGACTACTACCTGATCAAATAACAAATGAATTCAAATAAAAGACAAAGGAAAATTCCACCATCAGGCCCCTATCAGAGTCAAGCCACACTATCATCATGCACCAGCATTAGACTGTTCAAATCATAAATCTCACTGACTGCAGGCATTGCCATTAAATGTGATGCAGCATTTGCTTTATCTCAACAATTCCATTTCACCATATTGGTCGGGGGAGTATGATGTGGAAGAGCCGAGCAGGCATTCATGGATATTAAACAATACAGCTGGAAACAATGTGACTGTTTTCCAATTTAATTTCATACTGAATAACCTGCGATTTGATTTGATTTCTATCCACCCCACCCCCCGTTCCCCCCATGCTGCCACGCAAGATGGAGACACTGTCTCCGGCTAGGCTCTAGTGAGGGGGTAGTCGGGGCGGCTGGTGGGGATGGAGAATGGCATCATTAACATTCTGTGACAGTTAACATTTCAATCTTACTCTGTGGCAAAGTCCCAATATTGACATGAAATGCCAGATGACAATAAAATGGAGAAAAGAGGGAGCACTTGATTTGGAATATCGTCTGGGCATATGACTGAGGTTGTGGCTCCTCCAATCTAATCAACTGCTGTATGATTGGAGTGGTAAAGAAGGGGGTGAGACAGATGGAGCAAAATTATCTCGAACACAGAGAGGTTTTTGTCGAGAAAGATAAACCCCACATCTTGATAAAGGGTCTCAGGTTAGCTGCAAAAGTTTGTTTTGTTTTGGTTATTTTAATCCAATTTAGCCTTTATGCCAACTCCGATACAGGGGAGACGGGTTAGGGTCAGACGCCCAGTTTCCCTTGTTGTTGTGCGAGTTGTGGGCAGTGCCGGTTTTCAGGTGTGTCGTTGACTTACTTTGGAGTTCACAAAGTTCACAATGTTGAACTCCACATTTCAGATGCGTTGAAAGCGTTGCGTCAACCAGACACTCCACCCGCTTGCTCCCATGGAATGGAAGTGAAGGAGATGCTGAATGGTGTGTCCATGCCCTTATATCATTTGTTGGCTGCAGGTGAAAGCGCACAAAAAATAACCAAACTATAAGCTCACAACACATCGCAGCACGATGCGTTGTGAGATTGTAGATCTGCTATTGGAAGCAGGTGTGGATGATCAGGGGTGTGGCACGCAGACACACGAGGGCAGGAACTGAAAAGACAAGACAAGTGAGAACTCCAAAGTAAAATTGTACTAAAAAATAAAACAGGAAGCACAGTAAAACATAATTACAATGTAAAGTAGCAAACACAACAGCCAAGGATTAATGGAATGCGGTTGCAATTAACTTTTTTTTTTAAATTATCACTGCGTAACAGTAGCAGTGATACCGTGTGTAGAATGTTTGATATTTTTCCATACAGAAGCTAATTTAGTCACTTGTTCCCACTTCCAACAGCAGATCCAAGATGCTGCCGATCAGGGTGTGATGTTTGTGGGCTTTGTTCAGGAGCCCTACGGGGCACCGTGCACAAGGATCAGAGAACCAGAAACCCCGTCCATGTCACTCCACTCAAGCCCCAGCTCTGTGCTTGGATCCCTGGACAGCTGTAGCCCCTCCAACCCCTCAAGTCCCAGGAACAAAGCAGAACCGTCGGTCCAGAGAGAGGCAGTAGATGCCGAGTCACCACGTGAAGCTGGGGAGGGAGCCCAGAGTGAGGCCAAACAGACCACTGTTTGGCCTCACTCTTGGATTGGTGTGGAGGACACCCGCAGTGGGGCTTCACCTCCTGGGTCTCCGTCTTCAGCAGAGGATCCGGGCAACAATCAGGAACTGACTGAGGATGACTCCCTGACTCACAATAATAACAGAGCCAACGCCACAGGACGGAAGGAGAGGTCCAGATACCGCACACGGAGAGGTGATGGTGAGTGGAAAATCATTATCTTTCAAATTCATTATTTGACATCTTTTTCTCAATGTTTACCTGACCAGGGACGGTTTGTGGAGAAATGTGTGAACTGCGGTATCATATTCACACAGGTACTCACTTGAGCCTCTGTTGGCTGGTGTTTTTATTGGTTGAGAGTGACCGTAAAGACCATGACTTGTTCACTTTTCCCAACCTCCGATATTCTCAGCTGTACGATTCAAACAGCCTAAACGTTTTGATCACAAGCTCACTTTATTTTTAACCGACCACCGCATTGCTTTTGTTGTCTACAGTGCTTTATATTCGGCTCTTATGTTATGTAAAGCTGTACTTTAAGTCTATTTAAACAAACAATGGTATAGAGCCATACTAGATTACACTTGAAATGTGTGAAATGGCAGCTGAGAAAGACAAGTGTCATTTGTCAGCACAAGCTTTAGGTATAATCCTCTATCCTTTACACAAACGGAATCTTCTTATAGAATTGACAGTCATTGAGGCAGAGAGTTGATATAATATACCATAACAGTTTGTTTCGATGTTTTTTAGGAGACCACAGATTTTATGGCTGAATTATGCAACGGTATCAGGGCAGTGCCAATCTTTATTTTGTCAATCATGAAAGTGCCATTTTCTGTGCAAATGTAGCAAACAGTACCATAGTCATTGCAGTTTGCGCTGCATTTCAGATTAACAGATGGAGACTCTCACACTCTGTCCACTCCACATTTGAAATATCCTGTTTGTGAAATGTGTTTTTAGAATGTGCGAACTGTGCATTGGTGACACCTGCCTGCCAAATGTGTGTGTGTGTCTGTCTGTTCTATGATACATTCTATGCGTGCATGTATGTGCACATGTGCGTAGGTTTGTGTGTGTGTGTGTGTGTGTGTGTGTGTGTGTGTGTGTGTGTGTGTGTGTGTGTGTGTGTGTGTGTGTGTGTGCGTGTGTGTGTGTGTGTGTGTGTGTGTGTGTGTGTGTGTGTGTGTGTGTGTGTGTGTGTGTGTGTGTGTGTCTGTGTCTGTGTGTGTGTGTGTGTGTGTGTGTGCGTGTGAGAGCATAAGTGTCTTCAGCCAAATGTGTGTGCATACATAATATAAGTAACACACTTGGCTCCATGGCAGACCCCAGTCCAACGTTCCATCTGGGCTTGCTCACAGTGCATTTAGCAGTGAGATAATGCCTTATTGCTACAATCTCTACCTCCCATAGACTCACAGCCCACCCACCACCAACCAGAAAAAAACCTTCATCCCTCCAAATCACTACACCAACACCAACACCCTAGCATAGCAGCCAGTGTGTGCCAGGCCCCCATGTCCCTCTCGGTTAATGCCCCGTCTGCTGAGAAGGTCCCCCAGAGTCTCAGCCACCGGCTTGCCTTGTCCGTCGTAATCCTGGCAGCTCGAGGTGTGTAGAATGCAGTGGAGCAATGGAAGCCCACCCCGAGTCTGTGGCTTATGCTCGAGAGTGAAACGGAATCTGGTGATTGAAGCTGTGGGTAGAAACTGTGACCAAATAAGATGGAGGAATCAGATCATTGGAGGGTTGAAAGCACATAGAATCCTGGTGGGAAAACAGATGCCGGGTGGTGGTAGCTGAGAAGTGCCAGGGCAGTGATCACATTATTGTACATTATGTGACCACATCCTCTTCTGATCTCATATCTTGAAATGCATGCATGCTATTATCATTTTAAAAGAAAATGAAACCAATGCGCAGGAGGTGGTCATGTAGGATGGCCTACAAAAGGCATCAAATAAAATAAATGAATAATAAATAAATAAACAAATAAATAAATAACAAGCAAACAAGTAAAAGATGTCAGGATGGTGCTAAAAATCCATGTAATTATGAGACGTAATTAAAGCCACTAAAACACAACTCCATGAACTAAACAGGAAGGAAAAGAGAGTCTTATGTCCGGCTCGATCGTTCGACCTGGTAATTAATACGTGCAATATGGGGCCCGATGTGTTCTGTTGTTCAGACACCTGTGAGGTTGGGATCCTGAGATTTATCCTGTGATCAATGCTGTTGATGGAATCGGCAGTCTGGCAGCTCAGGTTATAGAGGTGGATGATGAAACCATGACATGCTGTGTTGGACAGTGTTATTACCAGGGTGGGTGTGGGGGGGGGGGGGGGTACTGGTAGTGGTGGTGCCGGGAGGGATTTGGTGCTGACCTTGTCATTTGCACAGTCAGTGCCCCTGTCGGATTATCGTGATCTCATCAAGCTAAGAAAGTGACATGTTTTCAATGTCCTAATGATGCTCACGCTTGTTTGCCTCCCGCCACAGAAGACAAGATGTCGGTTGGCTGCTCAGAGTCTAGACTGAAGGCCTTGTCTGTCTGTCATCAGATGATCCAATGTATTCAAAGGGCTTAAGAATATTAGGGAGGCAAACTCAGTCTACTGAATGTACAGTGTGTATGTGTGTTTTGTATATGTGTATATGCAAATGTGACTGTCTGCAAGTGTGAATGTCGGTTTTGTGTGAACCTGCATGTGCACGTGGGTTATGTGTGTATTTTCACAGGCCAGACATGACCCTAGGGTACTCAAGTAAAGCTACACTATAAATATTTGTTTAACCTTGAGGCCCTGATAATGAAAAGTATCAACTCTATTGCTGTTTGCACAGGGTGTCACATGGGAACTCTGTTCATGGCCAACCTGTCTGAGACTGCAATATCACTGGAAAATGTGCAGCAGTAACATTAAATTAACCACTTTCACCCAGGCGTCCCAAAATATTTAGAAATATTTCTTTTTTTCCCCCTCAAACTCTTTCAAGTATAGGGTTTATTTATATGGTTAAAACCAATTAAATTAAATTAAATTAATCTTTTTTCCTTTGTATTGTTATTTTTTTGTTAATCTATGTGATTACGTGATTAAGTGATTAACTATGAAATGACAGTGGAATAAGGTACTGTATAATACAATACAAAATAAATAACGATACAATGATCTAAAACAGACAATTTCCACAACTTCACCCATTTTCAACTTATCTTGAAATAATTGGTCCTCATTAATGCTCATGATAAAATGGTTTAAAAAAATCTATTTGGTCTGTGTCTCATAGGGCTGTGGACACTTCAGAAACCCGCCTACCAGTGACATCATCGTTTGGCAGATTCTTAACTTTTATTACTAAGTTGATTATTTGGTTACTAAATAATCATTTAATGACTCAAGTTTACTACAAACACACAGGCCTGTTGGTGAGATCAGATGGCCCATTCAGATTCCCCCAATTTAAGGATTTAAGCTGGTGACTTCCAAGTGACTGGACTTCCAAGTCCACTTATCTAAATTCTAGTTTCTTATACAGACATTAGCTTGGTACTACAACAAGACAGCGGGGAGACAGGGCAAAGTTTTTATTTCTCTCTTTTTTTAAATTGTTGATTGTTTTTTATTTAATTATTTTTTTCTTAAAATGCAATCAAATGTCCAAATGGATGACAATAGAATCAGTGTCAGTAGTAAATCTGGTTAAGTTTGGTTGCTATCTAATTACACTATGATTACAGAATTAGGGGCCTGTAACCTAAAACCTTACTATGCTTATAATTGATTTACTGGAAACCAGTCATAAGCTCACACAGATGATTCCTGTACCACACAGCTGACCGGGCTCCTCCAGGGGTCCAACCTTGGTCCCCTCCTTTTCCCGCTCTAAAATCTCTTTTCCGAAAATAGACGATCTTCTCACAAAGTGTTACACGCAGAGCTTATAGATCTGCGATCTTTGGTGAATATTTGCCTATTTTTGCCAAATGTTTGCCCGACATGCCCAGAATAGGGATAGGGTTCTGTGGTTAATTACTGCAGTGCTTTTGCCCTGCCTACCGTGAAAGGACTTGTTTGTTAAATTCATAGTTCATACTCTAGTGTGCCTGAAATAATCTGGTAAATTATTATTCAAGTTAATGTATTACAACACACCAGAGCAATACCAGTTTGTAGAGGGTAGATGAACTGCCTATTGTCCTAGTCATAATATATGTCCTAGTCATAACATGTGTCCTAATTATAATGTGTCCTAATCATAACATGTGTCATAATCTGTGTCCAAATGATAACATAACAAACTAGAAAAAGTGCTCCTCGGAGCACAGGTCTCCGCCAGGTCAGGTAAGTTATTGTGTCCTCCTGGTGGCGCTATAATAGGCCAATGTGAAAAGGGTGGCATTTCTTCCTCGGCCTACTGGGAATGTGCGTGCAAATTTTCACGGAAATCGCACGCCACGTTCATGATTTCAGACATTTTGTTCAAAACGGACCAATCCTGCAAACTTTGGAAGTCAACCTTAGCCAATCAGGATGGAATATGAAATATCTGACAGATGCGTCTTGATCACATGACTATAGAGATACATTGTACCGATGTGCGTGATGTTTGGATAAAATCTGAAGGATTAATATCCAAAAATGTATTTGACATAAGTCGGCCTCCTGGTGGCGCTGTAAAAAGCAGATGTGAAAAATGCAGTGCAGATGTTTTTCCTTGGCCTCTAGGGAGTAGGCGTGCAAAGTTTCACGCAGATCGGTGCAGTTATAGTTAAAAATGCAAATCGGCCTGTTATAGCGCCACCATGAGGCTGATGTGAAAAGTTTTAAGTGCCATTTCTTCCTCGGCCTAGTGGGAATGTGCGTGTGCAATTTTATGGAAATGGCAAGCTGCGTTCATGATTTGAGGCAGTTTGTTCAAAACGGACCAATCCTGCAAACTTTGGATGGTAACCTTAGCCAATGAGGATGGAATATTGGAAATCGGACAGATCAGGGTTGATCACATGACTATAGAGATACTGTGTACCGATTTGCATGAGGTTTGGTTAAAAACTGTAGGAGTAATGGGGAAAAATGGGTTTTGCACAAATCGGCCTCCTGGTGGCGCTATGACAGGCCTATGTGAAAAATTTGAGGCAGAGGTTCTGAATTGGCATCCAGGGAGTGTGTGTGCACAGTTTCGCAGCGACCGGGCCAACGGTGCCTGAGATTTGGTGGTAACACACAGACAGGACACACGGACGGACGGACACACGGACACACGGACGGACGGACGGACAGGGGCGAAAACATACTCTCTCGCCATGCCTTTCGGCCTGGCGGAGACAATGATAATCATAACATGTGTCCTAATCAACGTGTCATAGTTATAACATGTGTCCCAATTATAACAAGTGTCCTCCTAATCATAACTTGTGTCCTTGTCATAATATTTGTCTTTGTGATAACATATCCTACTCATAACATGTGTCCTAGACTAGATATAGGCTAATATGTGTCCTAGTTATGACAAGTGTCCTCTAGTCATACCATTTCTCCTCGTCATAACATGTCCTAGTCGTAATGTGCATAAGCAGATGGGTTGGTGTACATTCTACTGTGATTCTACAACTCTTGAGAGTAGAATTTCCCTGGACAAGATTTAGGGAATTTGGTGGCCAGCCATCACATCAGTCAGGCGAGCCGGAGAAAAACACACTGTAATAAATGATTCATTATTCCTCTGTGTCTGTCTGATGGAGTGACAGACAAACCAAAAGGATTGCACCATGGATCCCTCTGCATTTGAAGCGTGTGTGTGCATTTGCTCGTGTGTGTGCGTGCGTGCAGCTAACTGTCTGTAAGTGTGCACGCATGTTTTTGTGTCTGTGAATAGATGGGTGGCGCGTGTTTTTGTGTCTTTGTGTCTGTGAATGAATGGGTGGCGTGTGGGTGCGGTGCATTCTGCCCATCAATCTGTTTCACTTGGGAGTGACAGTCCAACATTTGCATTCCAAAGAAAGGTGAAAATGCTACCAGGCTTGATTTGAATTGCTGCTGCCGAAATCGAATCCCATTCGCATGTGGCCTTTTCCCTCCAGAGAAGGGGTAAATCAAATTCTCCCTACAATGATTTATTATGATATGAGTAAGCACCCGTGACATACTGTGGGCATAGTATTTTCAAGTTTGTTTCTGCCCCTGGGGTCCACTGCATTATGTATATATCTGCTTCATCTAAACAAGAGGTTGCTGGAAAGCTTTTAATGCATTATTCAAGGTTATGCGATGCCCAACTCAGTTACTACTACACAAACGTTAAGTCACTTCACATAGAAGAAGGGATTTCAGTTTAATATGAGCCATGAATTTGGTCAAATATGTTACAGCTCATGCACTAATGAAAGTACTCTCATTGTGCGCTTAAGGCATACAGAATCAGAGGGCCATTACGATGTAACGGTAAAGTGGGAGGGGTAACATCCTAGAATTTTATGTTAAAAAGCCTACTTTTACCACATCTTCAAGTCCACCAGTGATCGCTTTTATACTTATATAAATTGTGTTTTGTTATTGTATTTACTGGCAAACCAACAAGCAAAAAGGGTGCACACCAGTGTTTCTGAACAACAATCCCTGAAGAAAACCCTATCTGGTCGAAACGTTGGTTGTCTTTCATTGAATTATTTTTTGCATCGTTGCTACGAGTGTGCAGCCTTTTTCTTCATTTTAAGTTGTTATTATTGTTATTATGTTAGTATTATACTATCACTGTTGTCACACAACTATATGTCTTGATTCGAGGTAATAAACTGTAACAAAATGATAATGATCCAGGGTTATTGTCACATTGTTATGATGTCATGATTCAAAGTGCTAAATAAAAAAATAAGGCTTCCAAAAAGGCTTAACGGCTCTGATTTCCTTGCAATTTTAAAATGGCTTAGGATTATGCACTTTCCAATTAACAAGTTAATTGGCACTATATATAATTTCTGAAAACAAGTGTCACATTGTGCAAATTTGTGTTGCTAGAAGTCATTGGCTGGTTAACATTACAGAAGTTTTAGAATAATGGAGTTGAGAAGTTTTGCTTTTGTGTGTGTGTGTGTGTGTGTGTGTGTGTGTGTGTGTGTGTGTGTGTGTGTGTGTGTGTGTGTGTGTGTGTGTGTGTGTGTGTGTGTGTGTGTGTGTTTTAAGGGTAAATACCTGTATGAATGAATGAACCATTGTAAAGCGCTTTGAGCACTTGGAAAAGCGCTATAAAAATGCAATTCATTATTATTATTAAATACAGCTTTATTTATACAGTAAATACAGCTTTAGTCACTTGACTTGGAGACTCCTTATAATACAATCATTGCTTTAACCCTATATCTGGTCACAAGCTACTGTACCTCTCTGATTCTCTCTATCAGGGTACCTCTAAATCAGCCTATGTTACTTTACTTGTATTATTAAGAAGTCAACTCTGTTAACTCTTGTAAAAAATAAATAAGTCAATTTCAACTTACATATACAATATGTGATGTCATGCTGTCCCAAATATTGTGTGTTGAAAATTACAAACAAATATGTCATGTTATGCTATATTACACTACGCTATTCCATGCCATGTTATTAAGTTAATGGAGGCTTCCCTGTTGTGTCTCAGGGGTGGACCTGCTGTCCCTGTTCAACCACCCCACGGCCCGAGAGGGCCAGCTGAAGTACTACACCATCAAAGTGCCACTGCGCGTTCAAAACCGCGACGAGGGGGTCAAAGGGGTGGAGGCTAACTGGCTGGATCACATGACCCAGCACTTCAACAACGGAGCGTCGCTGGTGGATGGATACTTTCACCTGGGAAGTGAGAATGGTAAGCTATAGCACATCACACAATGCATAACATACAGACAGTGGTGTATATCTAACAGTACATGTACTCAAGTACTGTACTTAAGTATGTTGAGGTGTTTTTACTTTACTGGAGTATTTCCAATTTTCTGTACTTTTACTCCACTACATCTCAGAGGCAAATATTGTACTTTTACTCCACTATAATTATTTAAACTTTAGTTACTTTGCAGATTTTTTACTTTATAGATTATTATATTATAAAACATACATCAGCCACTTTAGCCTTATTTTATACATAGGCTATTGAAAATAGCCGATCTACAAGCTCACAACGCGTCGCGATGCGACGCATTGTGAACTTGTAGAGCTGCTATTTTCAAACATTTTTGTACTTTTACTTTTGGTACTTTAAGTATATTTTGATGCGAATATACCTTTGTACTTTTACTCAAGTAACATTTTGAACACAGGCCTTTTACTTGTAACAGAGTATTTTTATATTGGGGTATTGCTACTTTTACTTAGTAAAAATATCTGAGATATCTGAGTACTTCTTCCACCACTGCATACAGACCACAGAGGCTCTCCAGATACAGTACGAATATGAAACAATTCTGTGGCCTCCTTATGACAATATAAAGGTAGTTCCCTATGTCTAGGGGAAGGAGGGAGGCAACATAAAAGACTGCTGAGGGAAACCCATTTTATTAGGATTTCACACAAGTTAACCTTAAAACAGAGAGGCACAGAGACAGATGAAATCAAGCAGCGGGAATATACTTTTGGGTGTGAGAAAAGAAAGAGAAAGATAGAGAATGAAGAAAGAAGAAATAGTGGAACAGCATACTGTAATGAGGATGAATTTAAATATAACAGTAACACGAAGCTAACCGTACGGTGTTCATTCTATATGCGTTCTTTCATGTCCTGTATACAAAATGGACTGGCGCACACATTCACAATGAAGACAATAGAGAACATCAGGGAAAGACTATTTTCACCTAATATTGAAGAGGCAACAGTCTGAAGAGAGTATTGAGCATTCTAGATACTTTAGGTGCACGCTATCCTATAATACAATAGAGAAGCCACGCGCATGCGCGACAGTGTACGGTGTTAGGCTCTCATACGGGTCCTTTTCACGGTCCCTCTCTCAATAGAAACTGATGGCCACTCGACCAGTGGTAGAGAGAGAGAGAGAGAGAGAGGCTCCCGTTGCGCAGGATGGACGGACGCACACACACACACACACACACACACACACACACACACACACACACACACACACACACACACACACACACACACACACACACACACACACACACACACACACACACACACACACACACACACACACACGTTCACACATAGAGGAGGGAGGGGGCTAGAGTAGCACTTACTTTCCTCTCTTGCAGTCAGTCGCGATAATGTCCGTATATACTCCATTAATCTCAGAGCTAGACCACACTAGGTCTCCGGGGACCCCCAGGGGGTCCGCGATGTATTCGCAGGGGTCCGGGGACTCCCAGGGGGTCCAGGGACCCCAGCGAAAACCTTATTAACGACGTTAATAACAACAGTTCCGCATGTGGCCCCATGCGGTCTGTGTGTTGTTTTCCTACAGTTGCCAGGTTTAGCGAGAGAAACAAACAACCAGGTTTATGAAAAAAGGCCAAAAGAAGCGAGCCCTTTGCCCCGCAGTGTCGAACTCTAGAGGTTCGGGCTGGTTCGCGGCCCGAATTTCTAGTATTGTACATGTGCACATGCTGGAAGGCCCCCCTTGGGAATATTTGCTTAGGGCGCCCACAGACTCTAGGATCGCTCCTGCCTGCACAATTAACAAGGTGTCTGCTAGCACATTCGGAGCCTTTCTTGTGCCGTATTGCTAAATTGAAGTCCAGAAAAAAAATCTAGAGAAACTGTGCCTGAATTATTTCTAAAATAAATAATTAAACCTAGTAAGCATTGTGCGTGTCCAATACCACAAGAGCAGCCAAGTCACAATTAAGCTCTCTACCTAATGGCTACCAAAATGATACTCACAAAACTTATGCCAAATCACCCTACTGAGCAAGCCCCACAGAACAAAAGCAAGCCCCCTGGTACCTGCCTAACATCTGAGGTATGCTGGGCTTGAGGTGCTTTAAAAGCAGCACTTCAGTGAACCCCAACCATGTGGCCAAGGACCTGAAAGGCTTGGCCCCACCAGAGAAAGAAAAAAAGAGAGAGTAGCGATGGAAGGACAGATTACTCAGTCCAGCTGGCCCACTCCCTAAACAACCAAGGAGATCACTGGCAGCTTGGTCACCAGCTCTCAGACACTATACACACTAGGGCTGCACAATGTATGGAAAATATATTGTTATCTCAATATCAAAATGCGCAAGAAGAAAATGTTTTAAGGGGAGTAGTGAGAAACTGTATTGATAAGTTGGTGGTATATTATTGTTAATAGCAGCTAGCCAGGTCAGGTGCAATGTTTTCAGTAAAACCATGTTGTTGGAAATATAGGCTACAGTAACCCATTTCTTATTTTCTTTCATATTTTTTTTCAGTGTGTGCATACAGTAGGCATTTCTTTTTTTTGTTCTGTAAGCAGCAAACCTAAGGCAGAAAGACGTTCAAACTGTATACTTCCATAATATGGATAATTGATATGACATATTATGTGTTTACTTAGTCATATAAATTATCGCAATATTCAATAATGTTATTGGATATGATTGGATATTATTGCATGTTTTCCTAATATCGTGCAGCCCTACACACACCATACATGTATAGGCCTACTCACCAGGAGGGAAAGACACAGCAGCCCACGCAGGGTTAGAACAGCACACCACTAAAACAACCACAGGATTACACAACCTAGGGAACAAAAAACACATAACTAACAAAGTCGCACACTGCACACAGACAAGAGCACCAAGTATTTTAAGACGGAAAGAGTGACCACCACTGTAAACAAACAACAAGTGTTGGACGCAGATAACAGTCCAACACAGAACAAACATGAAGGGGTGGACACATACAGTACAACACAAATTCTTAAAAGACAAAACGAGTGCCCGACATAACAGACAAGTTACAAGTAGCGAGTACCGCTACGGCCACTGAATGCTACACATTAAACAAGTAGAGAGGGAGGCTAATGTACATATCAAAGGGGTTCCTTTTCCCTAGAAAAATGAAAAAAGAACTGGCTTGGTGCCTAATTATGGAAACATGAAATGTTGAGGAGACTGAACCGGTGGAAAGTGATGGAACTACAGTAAGGGTGCCACCATTAGTGGCACTTCGTCGCTGGACTCAACTGAACTTGGGGAGCTTGGGGAGAACAGCTCAAAGTGCGGTATCCCGGTATGGATACTGGAGACTCCAACTTAGCATGCGCCCCAGCAGCCTCCTGACCAACCAGACTGCTCTCACCTCTCTGTTTAAGAGACACGGTCACTACCCCCCATAGTTACAGCAATCATACGCAGCCCAGCAGGCAACAATTAGCCTACCTAATAAAATGAGTTCCATTCACCATTCAGCTAGAGAAGACAAACAAGCCCCCAATGTCGAGGGGGAAGGAGGGAGGCAACATAAACGGCTGGTGAGGGAAGCCCATTTTTATTAGGATTTCACATTTTAACAAACATAATATCACAGCAACAACAACAACAACAACAACAACAACAACAACGAATGAACCAAACGGAACCACGGTTAAATCAAGTAAATGAAACCAAACAAACAAATCCTCAAACAAGTGCCTTGTGAGTGGAATCACACAATATCACAATGCAATGAACTAAGTAAGCCTCAGTTAACTATCCCACAAGATAACCTTAAAACATTGAGGCACATAAATAAATATGAATGTCATAAATCACAGCCAAAGGGTTAATGTCAGCACGTTGTAAACAGAGGTCTGTGGCTTGTGAGGAATGGGTCCAATATTTACTTCAGTGACTATGGGGCAAAAGAATGGGTCACATTATAATCTGTGCTCATGTGCACTTCTGTAATGTAATTAATAGACTCACAGTCTGCTTCTGGTCTCCTAAAGGGGTTGGCGGCTCCCACATGACACAGATACAGGAAATGAATAGAAGTTGGGGTGTCTCGGTTTCATCTCTACCGTCTCTGCCGACCTCACAAGGTGTTGGCAGTTCTTATCTGTGACCCAGCCCTACGATTGGTCCATCGATCTGCCTAGTAATCCTGTGACGGGCGGCTCCAGAACAAAGATACCGCAGAGAGCTGAGCAAAAAGAAAACACATACAGTACCCACACCCACAGTAATGACACACAGAAGGCTGTAACAAACAAAAGGTAATACATTTCCTAGTCCAGCGATTCTCAACCTGTGTGCTGGGGCCCACGTTGTAGGCCGTGAGGATATTAAAAGTAGACCCCCAAATAATTGGCAAAATACTATGATTTAAATGATAATATACCATCAATATTTAAAAATATATATATAACTGTGGTGTGGAATAACCCAGCCAAGGTAAATAAGAGTCATAATTCATTAATTGCTGAAAGTGAACGCCTCACTGACTCCGAAACATAGATAATTAAACTGATAACAAATGAGTGCCTCCCTGCATATCTTATGTCCCGAGAATGAATTATTATAATTCAATTTTTCTATTCTAATATATTTTGCATATCGTTGCTGTCGAGCGGAAACCTTGTATCTCCATATTTCAACTTTTTATGTTTTTTTTTAATTAATGCCCTACTTTGCTGTATAGCAGTGTCATGCAGAAGTAGCGAAAATAGCCATTCTACACGCTCACAATGCGTCGCATCACGATATGTTGTGAGCTTGTAAAATTTGCCACTATTTTTTTACATTTTTTATTTAAAAAAAAAAGTATTAACAAAAGCGTGCAATTAGATAATAACTAATTTCATCCATTTGCTTTTTCCAGTTTCTTAACAGTTTTGGATGTACAAGGTTTCCACCTGATAGCGATGATATTTCATGTGCTGTTAAGTTTATTGTTAATTGTTTATTTCGAATGCCTATTCGTCACTGCTGTGAAGGCTACTCTTCCTGGCGTCCAAACATTCACACCTAACAATCAAATTAAAACATTATACAATGGGAATTCCACCATTACATTGTTAAAACAAAAAAACAAAACAACAAAAATGTATGAAGATTTCGGTCTTCACATAACTCCATCAAGATTCCATAAATGATTACGTATGTACAAGGAAGGCAGGTGTAGAGTGAGATGCAAAGGATCTTTATCTATTTTCACGCTACTGTAGCTTACAGCCGACAGGATTAAATTGAAAAGCTCTGTGACCTAATGATTGCAAAGCAGGTAACGTTACAGAGGTGAACATGGTGCTGTGCAAAGTCAAAAAGCTCCTGCATTGTCCTGCTTGTTATTAGTAGCTAATTACATCAAACAGAAACACATCTCAAGATTCCGACAATCTGCAGCCATCATCGAAATCTCCAAATTTAGCGATGCCTTTGAGATCCATTGCTGAATGTGTGATGAGATGCTCTCTTCATTGCGGGAGACCATCTCAACCTCATACACATTAGGGACACGCTCGACAGCAAAGCAACACAATAAAGGATTTGGAGTGACAGAGAAAGAGGCACTTATTTTGATTGGACAATCATTGTGACAGCTAAACAGCCTGGGGCCAGGACTTAATGCTTCCACTTGCACTTCAGTATGTCATGTAATGACAGATATGTGTACAGTCTCCAAGGAATAGCGTGTTTGTGGGTGTTTTTTTCTTTCTAAGACGTGATGTCTGTTTCAATATGACTTCTATTGTTCCATTTATTCACACTTGCAAAAAGCATGCACACTTTTTTCCAGTTAAAATTCATAGAACAGATACAGCTATCCAGAACAACAAAACAGTCAAATCTCAGTGTTTATTTATCCATTTTTAACTCAGAGAGTGAGTGTACATTTGTTCGTTCCCACAACTTCAGCTCCACTGAAGTTGAAGTCACATGCTTAGCAGATCTACAAGCTTGTGACACATTGTGATCTTTAAATCGACACTGTTGTTTGACGAAAAATAAAATGGGCTTTATGCTACTGCCACCACCTACTGCTTTACAAGGCTCTACAGCTGCGATTCTCAACCTTTTTAATTTCAAGGGCCCCAGTTTGATATACTTTAGGTTTACCGGTAGGCCATTTGATAATATTTTTTTTAATCTCTGGGACTCTGTCAACACTGTAAAATGCTCAGTGCTAATTTAACTCTGAGAATGGGTCCATTTGCTTCCATTTGTACACTTGCAGAGTTACAGACCCGTAAAGGTCCATTTGGTTTCTAATTATAGTATCAACCATTTAGCTGGGGACCCCCTGGAACCCCCTCAAGGACCCCTGCGGGTTCCCAGGGGGAACCAAATTGAGAACCAGTGCTTAGCTGTCCTGTTCCCTGCGGTCATGTGGTTTGAGCTGTGATGTTGTGTAGTGTAGTGTAGTGTAGTGCTCCTGACGACCTGGGGTCCTCCTTACTGAAGTTTTTGGTTGGCATCACGATGCGTTGAGAGCTTGTACTGTAGATCGGCTAATTTCACTAGTTTGTGTCCTGGGGACTCAGGGAGACATCACATATCTTGTTTGGGCCTCGAGCTAAAACATTTGTGAACCACCGTTCTAAGGCACTTGCTGCACTATTTTGCCTTCTGATTATTTTTCTTTCAGATTTTCTTTCTGATTCTGTTTTTCTTTCCACACGTTCCACACTTCTTTGATAATGATGGAGGCCAGAACCCACACAATATTATAAACACCTTTTTGTACGTATGTGGTAAATATTTCTCCACCTTGTCAAGCACGTATAAATCACTTTTTTAAATGTTAACTGTCAGTATACATTGTCGTGCGAAGAATTCTTGTGTTGGTTTTTGTTGGCATTGTGGTGATTAATCCAGCCAGGCTGTCTCTCGATTAATGTGGGAGTTCACAGTCAAACCACCTTTGATATTTGCCAATGTACATACAGTATCACATTTTATATTCATCGGGTTTTCCTCATGCGCTTTTCCCAAATGACAAGTCACCTCTTTTGTGCCTCTTATGTGCCCGGCCATGGACTGTTTGATGTGCTCCATGACACACAAACACAGACAGACGGACACACACGCACGCACGCACGCACACACGCAAACAAACACGCACACACAAACGAACGCGCACACACAAACAAACACGCACACGCACACGCACACGCACACGCACACGCACACACACACACACACACACACACACACACACACACACACACACACACACACACACACACACACACACACACACACACACACTGTGTCTCCACATGCTCTCCTCCTCTCTTGAAGAAGGGTTTCCATGGTGAAGCTGGACAAGAGAGTATTGTATGCATATGCACACAATACTGTGCGTCGGGTCTGTGTGTGTGTGTGTGTGTGTGTGTGTGTGTGTGTGTGTGTGTGTGTGTGTGTGTGTGTGTGTGTGTGTGTGTGTGTGTGTGTGTGTGTGTGTGTGTGTGTGTGTGTGTGTGTGTGTGTGTGTGTGCACCTGCACGCATACAGCACATGTATGTTTAGAGGCAGCTCAGACGGTTTAATATCCCTGCATGTCTATAGCTGGGGGACAGGGTGGGATTGGGGTCGGTTATTATAGATATTACAGCGATATTGAGTTTACAAATCTGAGCTCACAGAGCCTCCTCCTGCACACGGGCCCCAGCGTCATTAGACATGCATTAAAGACACACACCATGCACACACAAACACACTCACACACCATGCACACACAAACACAGTCACACACTATGCACACACATACACAAACACAGTCACACACCAGAGCATGGTTCTCAAATCGTTTTAATTTCAAGGACCCCCATAACTGACACAAATGGAACGGGTCCATTTGGTTCCATTTGTACACTCAGAGTTACAGACCTGTCAGGGTCCATTTGGAACCCCATCAAGGAACCCATTTTCAGAACCACTGCATGACTAGAGTACACACACACATACAGTACAGTACAGTACAGTATACAATCATATGTGTCAATAAAATACATGCATGCCCCATAAAATCCTCAGTGTTCATTTATCCATTTGTGGCTCTGAGAGTGTACAGATGTAACCAGACCTGGACCTGTAAGGGTCCATGTGTTTACATCTGTACACTCTGAGTTAAATTAACATAGAGGATTTTACTGTGTACGGTCCTGTAAAACACACACCCCATACTTTGGCGTGGTTGATTAGGGAGGGGAGGAGGGGGCTGTTGATTTGAAAGAAATTGTGTTGACAAGGAGTTTGGCTTTGTTTCGGGTATAGCTTAAGCTATCTCCACACCCACGGCGAGGATTTGTAGCCCGGGCCGTGAGACATTGAGCTATTCATATGCATGACAGTCAGCCCTCGCTGCTTTCTATATTCAGGGCAAAGCCAAAGGAGGGAGAGCGTCAAGGATCTGCAGAATATGAAATTCCAATAAGGTATTATTTTAGCTGTGAAAAGATCCGTCTTTTTTTGTGTGTGTGTCGGGGAAATGCTGCACACTGAGACAAACATTAACTAGACGTGGAAATAGAACTGTGTGTGTGTGTGTGTGTGTGTGTGTGTGTGTGTGTGTGTGTGTGTGTGTGTGTGTGTGTGTGTGTGTGTGCGTGTGTGTGTGTGTGTGCGCGTGCGCGTGCGTGTGTGTGTGTATTTGTTCATGTGTACTGTACATGTGCATAATTGTGTTAGTTTAAAAAAATAAAATATACCTTTATTGATCCCCAGCCAGGAGTGAATTCAGGTGTCAGAGCAACAACGGTGAGAGTGGTGAAACACACCTGTGTGTCCATTCAACCTCTTCCATAAAACAGCCTTAACTACAAGATGAAATCTGCCCGGTAACCCACAGGTTACCTAGAACCCCCCCCCCCCCCCCCAACCTCAGACTCTATGGGGGAGAGCACTGTCCAATCCAAACAAATCTCTCTCTCTCTCTCTCTCTCTCTCTCTCTCTCTCTCTCTCTCTCTCTCTCTCTCTCTCTCTCTCTCTCTCTCTCTCTCTCTCTCTCTCTCTCTCTCTCTCTCTCTCCCTCTCTCCCTCTCTCTCTCTCTCTCTCACTCTCACTCTCTCTCTCTCTTTCCTTCTCTCTGCATTGCCGACTGTCCTGTTTGAAATATAGATAAGGTGTCAGAGGCCTGTCTCCATTTCTCTGAGGCAGTGCTAAGCACACATGTTTAAATCATGTCTGCAGACATGACTGCAGGCTGGCAGAGGTCAACTGGACATCAAGCAAGATATATAGGTGTGTGACTCCTTACACCCCCACACACACTCATGTATGCACACATGATATACTTACATGTGCGCACATACACATAATAAATGATAAATGCTTGGATTTGGATTCGCGAGATTTCCTTTTTATTTAAGATGAGGTGAGATTAAAATTGAAGAGGTTCATGGATCTGGAACGATTGGGGGAAAGTGGTCTGTCTGCCTCCTTATTACAGAGGAGACTGAGGAGAACTTCTTAGGTGGTCTCACTTACTGTAGGTATGTCATTTATGAGTGTAACAACACATTTGTACAACAAATAGCGATTGCATTTCTTTCTCCAAAATAAGGATACAAGGGTTAGTGTAAACATACATTTGAACTAAATTGTTAAATTGTGATATTATCAAAAATGATTATCAAATTATCTGAGTGTGTGTGTATATATATACTAGAGGTTCGGGGCAGAGGTTCGGCCTTCACCCCTATATGTCGCACTGCCGATCCGACGCATAATGTCTAAGTCATATTTGTTGGAGGCTTTGTCAGAGTACCTACCGGTCCTACCCGTCTACTGTGTCCCTTTTTTGCCCATATACTGTATGGAGATGTTTGTTTCTGTCTGTATCATAGAGTTAAAAATGATAGAGAGGGCACCGGAAATCCCAGCCCATTCACTTGTATGGAGTCGCTCACCCAGCGCATACTCCCTTTTCACCCCCTTCTCCCGGGTTGGGAAATGTGACGGGTGGGCCTATCTGGGGCCTATGTGATGCGTTTTGCGTTACTCTGCGCGTCGTCTGGCATGCGCAGTAGTTTCACTTCCGTGCGCAACCCTGTGCGCAAGCTCGTGAGTCAAGCCCATTGGTCAAAACCGTTTTAGCTCGTTCATGTGTCTGGCCCCAGCCGTAATAAGCCGCAGTACCTATGATTGGCCACCATGTCCAATGCGCTTCACTGCTCCCTTCCGGTTTTGGGGGCTTGGTCTATCTACCTGTGTCACATTGATGTTAGACAACACACTCCATATTTGGGCGTGGCTACACTTAGGCAAAGTCCAAGGGTTTTTATTCACAAAGGAGGAACGGGGGTAGGGGAAGGCAAAGGCAGGCAAGCAGGCAGGCAACTGAAGCAGAGGAGAAAAGGAGTAGGTCAAAAACAAAAAACACTGGGAGCAAAACAGGAACACAGTAGAACAGGAATGCACATGTATATATATGTGTGTGTGTGTGTGTGTGTGTGTGTGTGTGTGTGTGTGTGTGTGTGTGTGTGTGTGTGTGTGTGTGTGTGTGTGTGTGTGTGTGTGTGTGTGTGTGTGTGTGTGTGTGTGTGTGTGTATACAGGTGTATATATAGCATACACACACACAAACACATTTTGACACACAAACACAAATCACTACAAACTCCTCTCAGTGTGTCTTAAACTGTGTGTCAGTGCTGCCGTGTGTCAGCACTAGGAGTCAAGTCTTCACTGCTTTGTCTCTTCTCTGCTTTTCTCTCAGTCATTTCAGCTGCTCAGTGTCACTGGGGTGTCACTCACAATAT
Source organism: Gymnoscopelus braueri (assembly GCF_963280865.1). Taxonomy (NCBI): domain Eukaryota; kingdom Metazoa; phylum Chordata; class Actinopteri; order Myctophiformes; family Myctophidae; genus Gymnoscopelus; species Gymnoscopelus braueri. The sequence goes on from NC_137605.1 coordinate 29,079,519, forward strand.
CCCTGCCGCTCCATCTAGCTAGCAGCATGCCCTTCCACTTCCTTTGTCGCCATATTCATTTTCGGTCCTCTTGCTGTCACTGCCACCCATTGTGAGCTTGTACATCTCTGCTATTCTCTGAAAATAAAGCAGAAACATTTGGAATATTTTCTAACAACGCAAGTATTTTTCAGATGGAGGTCTGAAACCAAATACATTCATTTGGGGGTGACATGAAAAAGTTGCAGAACCACTGCTCTAGTCGGTGCTCAGTCGCAGATAAGCAGATGATCATGTTTATTCGTGTGGACCATAACTCCCTCAGCCCCCCCGCCCGCCCCCCTACCACCCCCCACCCAACCCCACCCGCTGCGTGCCCTGTGAGCAACCTTCTCCCTGTCTCATTCAATCGCTCCGTCTCTCTCTCTGTCTGCTGAGTGTCGGCCTATGTTATACCCACAGACAGGCCGTTCAGTCTAAAGCAAAGAGACAGAATGGCCGTGCCTGTCTCACCTGACTGATTCTGCAGCTTGGCGTGAACCCGCAGCTGTGGGACAGCACACATCTCCAAGGGGGCTTTTCAATTACATGGTGCGCAGGGATGGGTAATGAATGAGGTACAATGTGTGGGGGGGCTGTGTGGAGGAAGGGGGGGAGGGAGGGCTTTGGGTGAACAACGACAATGTCTGTACGTGAAAGAGCTAAGAGACGGCAGAAAGATGTCCTCCATTGAGTACACTCAGAGCCTAATGGGGTTTTCTGGGAGAAGGGATAAAGGAGCCTGTCGTTCTCCCCGTTCTTCTCTTCATCTCTCTTTCTATCTCTCATTCTCACTCAGCTCCCCCTCTCTCTCTCTCTCTCTCTCTCTCTCTCTCTCTTTCTCTCTTTCTCTCTTTCTCTCTTTCTCTCTTTCTCTCATTCTGCACCCTTCACTCTCACCATCTCTCGTCCTCTCTACTTTCTTTATCACGTCTGCTCTCTCCCCCAGCCAAGGCTCTCCAGCCACCCCTCAATCCCCTATTATTAGGGCCCAGTAATGAAATGGTGTCTCATGGTGATGCCTAGGCCCCAGCAAACTGTATTAGTGTGTAAATGGTGCTAGCTGGAGTAATGAGAAAGCACTCTGGCCAGCCGGAAACCCTGGACTGGGCATTGCATTATGTGTGCGTGCGTGCGTGCGTGCGTGCGTGCGTGCGTGCGTGCGTGCGTGCGTGCGTGCGTGCGTGCGTGCGTGCGTGCGTGCGTGCGTGCGTGCGTGCGTGCGTGCGTGCGTGCGTGCGTGCGTGCGTGCGTGCGTGCGTGCGTGCGTGCGTGCGTGCGAGCGAGCGAGCATGTGCATGTAATGTGCACTGTACTTCAAAAGAGACATTGGGTGGAGCGGGCGCAAGCCCCCGGGCTCTGACTGCCTCGGATGCCAATCCCGTGATTCTTCGCCTCTGAGGATCCAATGAAATGGAAGCTTATGAGAATCTATTGGGTCGGTCTCGTGCAATCTCAACAGTGGCCTATAGTGTCAGCATCAATGTCTTGTTGTGCCTCGCTTCATTTAAGCCCTTTTAGGGTGTATCGTACAGGCTTAGCCGAAAGCTTTATTCTTTAATGGCGGTCAGATTGGTATCGTTAAGTCTGCAACCACATTTCCCATCCCAAAGATCTGTCCGCGCATCCAGCTTAGGGTCTGCTTTCCCCCCCAGGGGGAGACTACCTGGTTCTCTCACTCTCCATAATGTTGTGAGCATCGCTCATATAAATGACCCATGCTGCTGGCTGTGCTGTGCATATAATATATACTGTGTGTGTGTGTGTGTGTGTGTGTGTGTGTGTGTGTGTGTGTGTGTGTGTGTGTGTGTGTGTGTGTGTGTGTGTGTGTGTGTGTGTGTGTGTGTGTGTGTGTGTGTGTGACAGAGAGAGGGGGGGTTACTAAGGAAGCAGGAAGGCCTGGAGGGTTTGCGGCCAGACACTCTCCATCCTGTAAATACTCTTTTCATGGCTGAATTCCCCCCCCCACCCATCTCTCTTTCATTCTCTGCAGACGTACTGCCCAAGTCGGTGGAAAGTGTCTTTATCTTCCAAGAGGCTACGGAGAGTGAGCAAAGTGCGGCCAACCCCACATACGATGCCATCGTGGTGGAGCAGTGGACCATCATTGACGTAAGTCTATATACATAATATTTATGTATGTATTCAGATACTCTGTGGCAGGTCAGTATGGTCCGACATGATGACATCGTGTCAGTATTTTTACTTTTTTCTGCACAGCCATGTCATTGCAATCTCCCAGAACCAGACCATGGAGACGAGACTATCGAGCTTGAGGACACCATTCGAAGTGATAGGGCGACAGAAAAGAACAGGGCGGCCGCGTCCATTGAGTTCAGTTGCGCCATGTTATATTCGGTTCCTCAAGCTATATAGTTGCTCACCATACTGTTGATACAGTAGGTCCTCTCGGTGTGCAGGGTGCAACCTTTACACGTGAAGTTGCTGTGTAGAAAATTGGAAACACATATGATGAAATTATGTCTGACTACTGACCTATCCAACAAGTATCTGAATATCTGTATATTCTGGGCCAGAATTTGTACTTGCATTGAATGAACATTAAAGATATAGATTGATATACTTAGTACATATTACTATACGTAGATATACTGGAACAGGGTTGACATTTGACACTACTGTGGTTTTATTTTAGCACATTGTAATACACATTAATTGACATGCGCCAGCTATTACAAAACCTTTCAACACAACAACCATCAGTAAGTTGTGGTAAAATGTAATGAGCTACAACGTAAATGACCCAAAGCAGGCACAGGAATTTTTGGAAAGGACGGTTTCTAAGAATGGAGCTTTTTCAAAAGTGTTTTCATTTGGATGTGTCACAAACGTTCTGCCAACCTTTTCCCCGCAAACCCAACGGCAAATCTGGCAAATCTCAATTTATGGGACATGTGTCGCAGTGGCCTGTCTTATCTGGAGCAAACAAGCCCTTATCTGGCCAGCGATTAGCAGCCCCCCTTTAGCACAATTTCCAAGTTGGAAATTGATTTCTGTCTACTTCTAAAGGCTTTGCAGACATTTAACTGTCACACGTGTGTGTGTGTGTGTGTGTGTGTGTGTGTGTGTGTGTGTGTGTGTGTGTGTGTGTGTGTGTGTGTGTGTGTGTGTGTGTGTGTGTGTGTGTGTGTGTGTGTGTGTGTGTGTGTGTGTGCGCGTGCTTGCTGATGCTATCATAGTAATCGAATTCAGACTTTCAACGCCCAGAGCCGTCAGAGTGTGAAAGGAGGACTTTTGTCCCCTAAATGTGACTCTCTTATTGTCCATTCCAGGGTTGATGACCAGATGTACAAATAAAAAGACCCGTACTAACGCTTGACTTCAACTGTATACTCCTTCCGCATTTAAATCAATAGTAAGAATTAATAGATTTCAAAGCATCTTTAGAAAATTACAACAGAGAACAGAGCATCTAGACAAACCAATGTTCATGAGCAGCAAGATCCAATCAACGTTTGCCCAGACTATAAAAAAAATGTTTCACTTGACTGATCAACACAATGCAGACATTAGTTTGACATTACATTATTTCACAAGCCCTCACATCATCCACATCCATTTTTGTGATAACTGCCTTAAATTGATATGCAAAGTGCCTTCACAGCTCATTGTTGTTTCGTTGCCATGCAGGATAATTACAATGAAAAATCATGCAGAATATTGATTGGGAAGGGCTTTTTCTTTTCCTTCGTCTTCTTCGTCCTCCTTTCTCTCCAGTGCGCAACACTCTAATTTAGCCAAGAGACTGACAGGTGGTTGAATTCACGAAGCTCACAAAACATCAGAACAAGCTGTCGGCTGAGGATATGCAATCAATATTGTTGTGTTCAAGTGGCAAGAGTGGATTCTCTCAAGGGTGATACATTACATTGCAGTAATGGTCACTGTCAGTACATTTCAGAAAGGTTCTGTTTTAATTATTTACTATTTTACATCTAATCAATGCTTTTGCCTGATAAAAGCACATATTGCCTCTAGAGGCACAAATTCTCACAGGTGCTCTCCATTATTGATGAACATTGGTGGTTTCATTCCAAAATGAGATCATCATGTGAAAAGTGAAAACATATTGATCACAATGAAAACTCAACATGGTTCCAGTTAAGTACAGAAGTTCTTAATTGACAACATTATAACACTATTAGAATGGATCAGTAATATTCTAAAAATACTAAATGATTAACCTTTTTACCTGCATGCGTGAATTCATAGTCTCATTTGTCAAGAGGTTAAGCATATCGTAAGGTCACACAGCGTTAAAGGTTAGATAGAATAGGTATATAAACGTACATATGGGATCGCAAGGCCTACACTTTCCCTGTTGGAGGATGCTACTAGCCTGGTAAACCACCCGGTCGCGGAATTCAATGAAAATGAAATTGAATTCCACGACCGGGTGGTTTACCAGGCTAGGATACTACTATATATACTATACTTTATATCTGTAAGTTAAAGTACAATGTTAATGATCTTACATGTTTTGTCATTCCCTCCAGTTGTCAAGGTGGTCCATTCAGTGAGACTACAGTCATTGCACAACTTGAGTTTTCACAATCAGCGTAGTGTATGTTGGTGGCCCCAAGTGTCAGTTGCGTGACACTGGAGCTCATTGCAGTAAATGTGTAACAAGTTAATCAGGGACAATGGGGTTGATTTTATTAGTTGTCATTCCCTTTTGTGATTGAGATTGATAAAGCACTTCTATTTATTATATTTTTTTGTCAATCTCAAATTAGCGTTAAATTCAATTTAACACCAAACAGCAAATCTTCTATTTAGTTTGCACCGTTTTATGAACATTTGAATTTTTCAATTTGAAAAAGTGACTTCATGCAGATGTTGGGTAGGTGCCCTAAAAATATTAAAAATAAAGATGCAGCCATTTTCTACAAGGAAATGTATTATTTCCTTTTACAGCAAATGAGTAAAATGACCCAAATAAATAAATCCCTAAATGGATGCTGCTGGAATGCTCTCTAAACAAATAATTATGTTTCTATAGTTATTTGCAGGAGCAGCCTTGGACAAAATGCACTGAAAGGCAAGCTCTGTTATCATTGAACTTCACAGGAACAACAAAAATAAAGCTTGTAACCAACCTTGGTGTCAGTACATCTGCAGGGCAGAGTTCTTACTTATCACCAGAGGCAAGATACAGTTCAGCAGTAAATTAGCCTATTTCCGCTTGAAATGTTTTGCACAGAAATACAGCAGTCAAGGAGAATAAGAGGTACAAAAAATGTAATTGATTGAGCAATTTGAAGATGCACCAATATCCTGCTCATGTGCTGTGAGTATGACTGTGAGGGTGCTGCTAGAGAAATGATGGTCCTTTAGAGATTCTTTCATGCATTCTCAAAGAGCTTTTTATGATGACAACAGATCCCAAGAGGGCATACTTAACTGTTATTATGGTGCGATGGCACATTATAAATACTATACCATTGGTGTATCATAATCAAAGTTAAGATTTAAAAAAAAGAAATCAATCAGGGTTAATGGGCCCTATCAGAGCAGGAATGCATCATTTACCAGTCAGATTGCCTGACTGGTAAATTATGCTAGTTAGCTGTCAAAAGTTAATGAAGATCTTCTATGTAGAAACAGCTATAGCACGGTTCTATAAATACTCCTTCTACTACTATTTAGTACAGTATATCACTAAAATGGCTCTGTTATGGTACAATCTAAAATAACTGCTTCATGTGGTGCTGTGACCCTTTCTGTGCAGAGTGTGGTCTACATTTGCCAAGGGTGTGATTTATACGCGCATTAGTTGCACGCCAGTGTCGCGCACTGAAAATAGCCGATCTGCGACACGTTTGTGAGCTTGTACATCTGCTATTTTGGGTGTGGGACACAACACACAAGCAAGTATAAATCAGGCATAACCTTGAGTGTATTTATGATTGACAAAAAGGTGATATTATAAATAATTCACAGCCACTGCTGGAATAGATGCACACACATCAGCATCACTCTTGACTGGAAGTGACACATAGACTGGAGACACATTCTAGGATATGGCTTTTAATACACGGCATCTCTTGGTGGCTGCTGTAGACTACTGAACAGTACTGTATGCAGCATAACTGTGCATGTGCAACATATTTCAACCGTCACTTATCCAGGGAAGGTTTGCTCAGGAAAAAAATAGCTTACTTTTCAGCAATCCTCTACTTGTCATCCATACAGGTACACATTCATACTTGGCTGGGTGGGAACATTGATTGATGTGCAGGTGTATATAACAGACTAACCGCACTCTCAAAATGTTCTCAAGTGTTCAGTAATCACAGGTTGTCACCTGATTTATACTTGTTTGGTTGTGCACTGGTGTCTCACACTCACACAAAAAAACAATCTACAAGCTCACGCGTTGTGAGCTTGTAGATCGGCTCAATTACAAAACAGGCATTAGGGATTTAAGTGAACAGTAAGTACATCAGAAGAGAGAGGACCTATAAGAGGAATTGGACAATATTTATTTTTAGAACATCTTTTGAAAATCTTCCTATGTTTTCCCAGAGTTGTCAAAAGCAAGGAAGATGCAATTTGATCAGTCATGTTTAACACCCTACAAAAGAGTAAATGACAGGAGATGTTATTTGATGAATAAACCTTAAGAAAATGTCTACTTTTGCAGAATAACAGCTGAAAGGAGCTCAACAGCAGTGACATTGTTGTTGTGGTTGTCCCAGAAACAGTACTTCACAGTCTGCAGAAACCAAATTACGTCCAAAATAAGATTAGGGTCCCACGTGGATGGCCGAAGGAAAAAGGAGAAGGAAAAGATTGAAGATAGAGCCAGTTTTAGACATGACGAGGAGGACACCTCAGACATGGGATGCGTTGTTGTGCACGTGCATGTGGTCGTGAGTCTGTACCATAGTCTATGTGCGTGAGTGCATGTCTGTTCAGTCACTCATCTGCTTTAAGTCAGGATCCCATAAAGAATTGTGTGGTGGTTGGAGGAATGTGAATACAACAACATTATCCCTGCTGCAACTCTCAGAAATTCGTTTAAATCACAGCTAAAACACCTTTCTGTTTGATGCTGTTTGCTGATTTACAAATTAACTTGGCTTGCCGTGCCTTGCTTTATAATGTTGGTGCAAACTTAACTTAACTCTTAAAAGTTTATCTGCATGAATTTATTCAGAATTTTAACCACTTAAACATTGACCCCTGACCAGGGTTCCCCAGGGCTCTATTTTAGGCCACCTACTTTTTTCCCTCTTTCCCATCCGTCTTTGCTGAAAATAGCTTGTGGATCTTGTAGATCTTTTTCGCCAAATGTTTGCCCCAGAATAGGGACCTAGGGATCAAGTGGTTCATTGATTAATAATACTACAAGAATGTTCATGAAATATGCCTGATTCTAAAGGTATGCCTGCGTGCGTGCGTGCGTGAGAGGGTACAGTAGCTACTGTATGTGCATGTGTGTTGTTGTGGGTGGCAGAGAATGATCGTTAAAGCATATCCTTTGGCCATGATATCTCTTTCCTTTGTGACTGAGGTGAGAGAGGAGGTGACCTAGATAGAGGCAGAGTAATTTGCACCGTCCCTGCATGTGTGAGATGAAGCGCGTGCAGCTGGCTGACGTGATGATGATGCTGATGGCAGGGTGGATGGTTGACTTCAGAGAGGTTTCATTCCAGGAGCTGTTCATAGGGTAGCTATGATTTGAGCCCTTATGACAAACACCAGTACCAGTAACTACCAACCACAACTTGTTTCAGACTTTTTAACCACTTAAACCCTAGACTTATAGCAAACTGGACCTGGGTTGGCTCTGTACTTTGCACTCATTTCATGACTTGAATGCTAATGGTTCAACGTAGGCGTAAGTAAAGCCTATTTAAAGCCTATATATATGACAGTGCCGCATGCCTGATCTATAAACTGATATTTTCGACGCAGTGATTAGATCGGTAGATGGCAAGTGAAATCCCTTGTGCGATGGAGTATAAATTCAGCTTTAGTGGGGGTTGAGACGCTTTGGACCGTGATTGAGAGCCGTTTCACACTCAGGTCCCGGGTGCGCACTCCAGACCGCTTGGCTAGTGTGAATGTAGCGAATCGACCCGCGAAACGGATCACCGTTCCGTTCCCGAAACCACCTCGGGAGGCAGTTTCGGATCCGGATCATGCGTTTTCGGGTACGGTAGCTGCAATGTGAAAGCAAGCGTACCGTTAGACGGAAGTGGCCCGCTATTTGGAATAGGTGACGGTATATAAACTCGACAAAAACAGCCAACAAAAACACGTCGCAGATCAATCCACAGGGGTTCAACCATGGCCGTAACATATCCACACCAAGCAGTAGCACAGCAGAGCAGTGCTCTCTGTAGGCTGGAATCCAACCGTTGCGGCATCCATCCGTTGGATGCCGCATGTGTTGGACGCCTGTATGTTGGATCATGCCGTCTGTCAGCGCAGCACCGGTTTGAAAAAAAGGAAAAAGACACACCGACATTCCATAGGCTAAATCAATGCATTTTGTGATCGCATCGCACAACTAATAGCCTACTAAAACTAACGGGGAATACCAGAAAATAATAATATTTTGACATACGGGAGAAACGGTTGGTGCGGATATTTAAATTGGATCTCTACTACATATCTTTGCTGTTAGGAAGAAACCCTGTATCCCATATTGCAACTTTTAATGCTTTTTCATCATAAATGAATGCCCTATTGTCATACAGTGTCACACAAAAGTAGCAAAAATAGCCAAGCTACAAGCTGAAAATGCGGTGCAATGCGACACATTGAGCTTGTTGATCCACTATTTTTGATATTACAATATAGAGCAGATAACCACACTGATCTTGCATTGGAAAATATAATTTTTATTTTAAATATGAACAAAGGCAGGAGATGCACGTCCCCACAGTTCTTTTTTACACACAGTGCTGGACCCACAAATCATAAATAAATAAAAATAAAAAGGTGAGTCTGCACATAAACTGCTCTAGTCTTTTTAAATTATAACCAAAGCTCTAAAGTTAACGTTTCTCCCATGTAGGGCTAATAAATTAATACATAAAATAAGGAGACTCTTTTTAAATAACCAAAAGTGAACTTTCTCTTATTATTATTATTACTTTAGAGACTATGGCAAGCGCGATCCTATCACACACCTTCCTACATGACCAGCTATGGCTTTGCAGTCCAGAGGATGAGATTAAACAACAGACAGGCAGCGTTGCGGAAT
>NC_137605.1:29093777-29266277 GCF_963280865.1 Gymnoscopelus braueri
TGTGTGTGTGTGTGTGTGTGTGTGTGTGTGTGTGTGTGTGTGTGTGTGTGTGTGTGTGTGTGTGTGTGTGTGTGTGTGCGTGCGTGCGTGCGTGCGTGCGTGCGTGCGTGCGTGCGTGCGTGCGTGCGTGCGTGCGTGCGTGCGTGCGTGCGTGCGTGCGTGCGTGCGTGTGTGTGTGGTCATTTGTGTGCTAAACGTGCGTGTATGCGATGAAATTATTTTCAGAGAAGTTTATTATACGATGATTTATTCTCTTCATAAACTATAAAGCATGATATTTGTACGCTTCACATCAATTATTCCAAGTATCTGACTTGTGCATGTTTTAGTGGCGTAGTACAATATAAAATATGGACATGCATTACAAAACAGTTATATTTTAAATAAAAAGTAGTTGTGCATATAGTTTAGTTTTAGTGGGGGGGGGGGGGCAACATGAGTTTCGTGTTGCCCCCCAACATGAGTTTTGTGCCATGCTTAACAAGTGGTACATTTCCTGAGCAGTAGTTTCAATGTCTCTACAGACGTATCCACCAACAGGCATATTTTTCCATAAATAGGCAGGGGCACTTTAATGGGCTGGTGCTTTTTGCTGAGAACTCAGGTTCATTTTGTGCTTTGATTCACCAGGAAGCCCTCCGACAGTCTGACAGCCTAGAAAATAGCTCCTGGATAAACGCTGGAAGGAGGACGTAATGGAAAATAGAAGATGTGGTGGGCTTTGGGTGGTTTAGATAGTAAGCCTTCTGTTAGAGGACTCTCAAGCCTATTTGATGTTGAGAGCGGGAAGATTTGTAGCAGGCTTTTAGCGTTGCACTACCACCATAAACTAGCTGCCAATTGGAGCTTCCGGCTTAACTCCAAACTGCATTGTGAGCGTGTATGACAATGTGTGTGCATCATTCAAATATTGTCTAGCATTGATATTGGAGAGAACATATTGCTTTTTAAAAGATGTCTGGACCACAATGGAAACAAGTCCCCAGGACTTTTTTTGTGTTATCCTTTTAGCCTTAATGTCTTACTGTACCACATGCTGTTCACATTTCTGACTAATAAAGCATTCAATCAATCAATCAATCAAACAAACAGACTAAAAAGGTAAACTATTTGAACTGATAGAAAATCAGGCTGTCAGGAGAGAGTGTGAGACAAACATGAGCAGAAGATATGAGAGCATAAGAGACAGGAAACCCACTCAGAACACAATCTGTGCAGTTTCCTGCACTGATTAATTATGTCAAGTCGACTCCTCATTCAAATTATACTATTTTGAATACAGGAGCGTGACATGTACATGGGATGGAGGATTATATTAGGGATAATGGATTATGCGGAGGTATGAGATATGTGTGTCTTACAAGTGCACACAGACGGTCATACAGAGACGCACATGAAGACAGAGTTCAGTTTGCTTCCTGCCATTTGAACCCTTCAGTGTTGCTTCTCTAGGTATGAGTGTAAGGAAGAGTTGAAAGCACTGCAGAGGTTGGGTTACATGACTGTGTAACAATAACAGAGCATGAACAGCTAGAAAATACCAGATGAGCGCAGAGGGCAACACAAGGGTGGATTGCTCAATCATAAACTGAACTTATTTTGCCTTTATTGTGGAAGCCTATTTAAACAAAATAATCTGTGGAAATAAAAGAAGGTGAAGGTAGTTGTATTAATTGTGCCTTTGCCTGTAACACAATCCCCCATTCAATTTAAGCGTCTCGCCTTTTTAAATAAATTACAGCCCAAGACGTTTAATCAAAATATTTGGTGTAGGAAATTACTAAGTAATCTCAGGTTTCCTATTGTTGTACTGGCCGTCCAAGATTTATTTTTTTAAAGCCTCCTCAATTTTCTCTCCCTTCTAACATCCTTCTCTTGTCCCTGCATTGTTCCCATCCCTCATGGTGTCTCCGTACTGATCCTTTAGTGATGGAAGTCTCTCCACCAAACAGATCGTCTTTCTGCAGAGACCCGTCCTTGCCCGTAAGAGGAGGGAGTCCAAGGTACGTGACCTCGCATTCCTCACAATGTTTCTCTTGGCGAATGGCTCTCCTCAAGTCATCCTGTCCTCCGCTAGCCATCTATCCAAGTCCAACATCACCCCTGTTCACCTCCAATACCACAGTTGTTTTTGTTGTAGGTAGATAAATACACACAGTGTCAGACAAACGTGAATGAACATCACTCTGTTTGAGATATTAACAGTTCTATGGCACCACCATTTGAAAAGGTAGGGTCCGTAATGGTTTCTTCATGACCCTGCATACTGGTGATAACCTCTAAATCTAACCTTCGTCCTAGTTTGTGTTTTCTTTTTCTTGTTTCCTTTTTTTGGCCTGCAGACCCTGAAGATATTACATTTCTTTCTGAAAAATTACCTCAGCATGCCTTTATTCCTGATTAGAATCATCATTCAAGTGCCGTATTAGATCCAGTGAGAACCATTCTTCATCAAGCGCCTCCTGACGAGAACGACATCCCAGAAATGTGTTAAAGCTTAACCTTTGCATATCGTGTTCCTTCCAGAAACTCATCTTCAAACCCCGAAACAAGTCCAACAAGAACTGCATCAAAGATGTGGCAAAGAACAAGAAGAAGAAAAACAAAACAGCAGCAGAGAAGGAACCGGAAGATCCCAAGATTCTTGACAACAAGGAGCCAGCTGCCAAAGAGGAAACCGGCGACAAGGACGATGGGGCCACCGCGACAGAGGCAGGATGTGACGCCGTCGTGGCGACTGACGACAGGGATGAGAAGACCAAGGTAGATGGAAAAGTAGATGACTGCGTTGAGGTTGGTGGAGTCCAGAAGAACGATGGTGATGCGGAGATAGAGGAGAAAGGACCAGAAAATTGTACCGCAGTGGTAGAAGACAAAAGCCGACCGGAAACAGAGGGAGTGGCAGAGAGCGGAGAGTCTCAAACGAATGGAAATGTGGCTGTAGTTGCAGGAAGTGCTGTGGTTGTAGACAGGGGGTCCGAGGTGGGGGAGGATGTTGATGGGGTTGCGGAGAAAGTTGAGGCTGTGTTGGAAAATGGGTTGGGACCAGGGGAGGAAAGACAGGAGGATGGAGAGAGCGCTGCTGATCAACCAGGCCCAGAAGAATCAGCGAATAAGGGGACGGTCACTAAATTTGCGGCGGACGCACGGGTCACGGCATCCAATCAAAGCCCTGAAGAGACTCAAGAATAAGGCCTCCCAAGTATAGCCGATGAAGGGTTACGTCCTCCTTGTGTCTCAAAGCACCTATCTTGAGGCCCGTGGAACGCAATGTGATCCTCACATATCAGCCTGGGATCTCCACTCCTATCATGGTCTTTAACCTGGTGTTTAACCACATGAACCCTAGCGTCGCTAATCTGGGGGGGGGGGGTATTTGGGTTAAATAACATTTAAGCTCACAATGCATCACAACGCGATGCTTTGTGAGCATGTAGATCGTCTCTTTTCGGTGAAGAGATAGTGTGTGTGTGGGGGGGGGTGGGGGGGGGGGTGAGGGGGCCTGGTATAGAGCCCTAGAGGACGCCAGTCCATGAAGTATGTAGGGTTTAAGTGGTTAAACAGCTTCTCAATGCTTTGCCACAGTGAGGCTGTGGAACAGCAATTGCAGATATCTTTCTTACTGTATACAGTAAAATACTCAGTGTTAATTTGACTCAAAGGGACCTATTTTGCGCGTCTTAAGTACCAGGTCTTATGACTTAACTTAAGACCTGAAGGCGTGGCCAATGCTATTAAGCTTTTTAAGATTTTGAGTGGCCAAACAGCATTGGCCACGCTTCCAGGTCTTAAGTTAAATCATAAGACCTGGTACTTAAGACACGCAAAATAGGCCCCAAAGGGTGTTAGAATGGACCCAAATGGACCGTTACAGTTCCATTCAGGTCCATGTTTAGACTCTGAGAGGAACATTTGACCATATATGTCCACAACCATACTGAATGAATGTATGTATATCCAAAACAGGAGATGCTGTTATGAAAGTGTCAACGACTATGAGGGTTTGAATCCTCAGTAAAGCTGGACAGACTGTATCGTCGTTTCCTGTTCCGTCGTTCTTTGTACCAATGTTACTCGTCTCACAGAAGGCATGTAGAGGATGAAGCACTCTGCTAGAGGCAATGGCTATTGTTGCGACAGGCAATCCAAAGTTAAGGGGAATAAAGCACTGTTTACGCTGAGCACTAGGCCGTCCAGTGCTTCAGAGAGAGCCCGATAATCACTTTTGTTGTTGTGCGGTGAGCTCACCTTGCATACAGAATGTTCCATGTTCAAGACTAGATAATGATGTGAAATTCTGTTCAATGTTGTAGTCCTGGGAGGGAGAACATGTTAAAGTAGGTGTGTCGAGTTCACCTTAGTTTACATAATGGGTGTTTATCTCTGCCCAAGGTTCCATTTTTTATCATTTTTTTGATCAATGGTCATAAACAAGCATCAATATGGAAGCAAGGCAAAGCTGTCGGCCTACATTCAGGACCAAGGCTGGTCATTTAGAGACCAAAATAGAGAGAGAGAGAGAGAGAAATAGATTGAAAGTGAGACTGAGCACATCATGCAAGAAAGTCAAATATAAAATAAATTAATTGGCTAATAAAAAAAGAACTGCCATCACCATTTCTTTCATTATTTTACCTATAGCTCCTTTAAGCACCTCTTTACAGGAATCCTTTCTGACAATAACAAAGTCATAACATGGAGTTTAATGGTATCATGTTGCTTTCCATTTAAAAGGGTTGCAGGCATTGATGCCATTGAGCTTTCATTAGCTCACTAATGGGTTTTGTCAATGGGGCATCTGTCAGGAAGCATACATTTATAATGGGGTCACTTATGGGGGGGGGGGCTATTGACAGCAAAACACCTCAGCATGCCAAACAAGTAACCTTCACATTTAATGGTGATGTCATTGACTTGGTCTGAGTTGCTTAGGCAAGGAAAATATCAACTGGATTTGGAGAACACTGTTCCAAAATCCTGTACATAAATGAAATATATGATACCTGAAGACAAATGATTTCATCATTTAACGATATCTCTGACATTATCCGGTCTGTAAAAGTGTTACTACTCTGTCGACAAAGTGCTTTCTAAAGTTAAGTTAATACAGTGCCATCTTTCATTTTGTAGCCTCGATCTCCAGGCTTTTATTGTTTAGTTTTGCTAAAAAATAAAAGCCTGGCCCAGCACGTCGGTGTACTCGGTATGAGGAAGTGTTTCACTTCCCAACCAACCAGAGTGCAGTGGGCGTCGCTCGTAATGTTGTGTTAACGGGGCGGGGGTTGACGGACAGATCGGTGAACCAATGGGGATCAGGCGCAATCTCTCGCCGGCTCTAACACCCGCCCCTCTATACACGAAATCAGGAGCGTTGGGGCAGTCTATTCATTTTGTGACTTCAAAATATAGCAAACGGAGGATGATTCATTTTGGAATGAAACTCTTCAGACAAACAAGCGTGATGCTGTTGAATACATGTGTCTCAGTTGAAGATTATTTCATAGATCATTACTTTTGATTTATTTTTATGTAAAATGGCCGAAGTGTTTTGTGTAGAGTAGAATAACAAACTGTGACCAGTTTAGCCTTACTATACCAAATGGCCCACAATGGCCATTAAAAATGTCTTTTGGAGAGACAACAGCGATTTCAGTGTTATATGTGTGTGTTATTGTATAGTCAAACAAAAAATAATTATGATATTATCAGTGTTTGTATTTTGAAGGTAATTTCACTGTTCCTTGTTTTACTGAACTGAGAGGGGGGAAAGGGTGATGAAAAATGTGGTGGTTTAAAGATGTGTTTGTCTACATGAAGGTTACAGTATTACATGTTTGGGACAATTTTCACAGATACATTGTGAGCTTTCTGTTGAATTCAGAAAAGAAGTATGATTTGTAAGTAGGCGTGTGTTGCTTATGCTATTTTGCTAACGCTTGCTAAAAATGTATTTCCGACCCATGCTTCAAGCTACCTCCCAAGGGCTGTTGTACGTAGGTAGGTTTGAACCCAGGGGCCATCGTGTCTGACCCCTTCCATTCTGCTCCTTTCCAATATGATGGAGCCCAAACCTCTGGGCAGCGGCGTCATTTCAGAAAATACTAGAGGGTGGCAAAAAATGACAAATTAAGCCCTATTTCAAGAATTTTGCTAAAATAGCCGATCTACAAGCTCACAACACATTGTATCACTATGCGTTGTAAGCTTGTAGATCTGCTATTTTCGCTATATAAATAAAATAAAGGAAATGTTTGAGAATGTTACATGCCCAAAATAGGGACAGCCAGATTGAAAGGGATTAATTTATGTATGATGGATTGAGATCAAATAACGCAGATGAGGTTAAATGCGAAAGCTAGTGGGTGGAAATTGCCATACCCTTGGACCCCAAATGACACCCCTGCCATGGGTGTAAGGTCATCTATGATGGAGCTCAAACCATTGGGTGTGAGGTCATCACCACTATGATGAGTGTGAGCTCATTGCTAATGCCAGAAAAGATCTGTGATGCCGGTCACAGAACCAGAATGGATTTTCCACATCTTGAACCAATTCAAATATACAGTAAAAAAAACTCAGTGCTCCATTTGTGCGTACAAATGTAACCAAAATGGACCCTATATACATTTGTACACTTTCTGACTTAAATGAACACGGAAGATTTGACTGTGTAGACAGGGGGTGGAGTTTGCACGAGCGCACAGCAAATAATCACTCTGATACAGAGTAAAGATATGAGCACATGTTATATTCTCTGTGGAATTGTTTTCTTCTTATTTTTTTATCTTTCTAAGCTGCGTCTTGCTTTGGGCTATTTGAGCTGTAATAAGCACTATTGTATTTGACACATACAGTATTTTCATTTGTACTCTTGCATCACTGCTGGGCAGCCAAATACAATTTTGTTTTCACTGACAAATATGAACCACAACGGGCAATATTAGAGTACCCGTTTTGATAACTAGATTGTTTTCATTTGAATGATGTTCAACAGATTTCCCTCCTGAATCCTGACAGTTTTTGTTTATGCTTATGTTATTGTCATCTTTGGTTTATGTAGGCCTATATGAATTTATTTCCATGAGTGTTCTGTCCTTACCAATGGTTCTTGATGTTCATCAACTGTTCATAGATGTGACTGCAACATGTATATCACTTTAAAAGGCTGTAAAAAGAAAACAAAAAAACACTTCATGTACATTTAGCTTGTAAGCTAAAGTTAACTTTTTTCCCCCTTTTTCTTTTTTGTTACACATTCCAGTCAGGATCCATTAAGAAGGATAACAGGTGTGGGTCCCATTACAGCAGGTCCATATGCATAGATCTATCCGGGGCCAGAGCTCCATCTTCCCCTGATAAGAGCTTATTGATTACTGTAGTCTAACTTCTGACATGAGTACACTCCAAGATTTGTGGGTAGCCTACATCATATATATCTGGTCTTGTATTAGAAATAGAAAACACACGCCTATGAAAAAGAGAGGGTTCCCGACACTTCATCAGTCTGTTAAACGATGCTGAACTATGTCAAATCAGCAGTGCATGACACAAGTGCGACCTTTGACTAATTCAAGACCTTACAAACATCTACCTTCTATTTGTTAAATGTAAAAAAAAAAAAAGGTAATATAGTTTCCTGTTGTAGAAGATTACACAGAAAAATCCTCAGAGTTAATTTAACTATGAGTGTACAAATACAGCCAAACGGTTAACATTGTGTTAAATTTCACACTGAGGATTTTACTGTGTAATTGTCTCTGAGCCTACAGTTAAGGCGCTGGTGCAATTGTTCTCGGTAATGCTGTACAAAACGTAATGGTTCATTTCCTGTGTGCAACTATGATGTGGTATGGGCAAAGTAGAGATGACAGAACATGACACAATAGGATGCAGTAATCTTTTTTATGTTGTCACTTTAGCTTGCTCACAGCCTCTGGAAAATGTATTCTTACAGTAGGTTCTGACGCTGGTGTCATGATTTTCATCCCCCTGGCTGCCATCTTGAATGTTGAGTATGTTTGATCATCTGTCATATTATTATGCATAGCAGTGTTTGCTATCAAGGAAGAAAAAAGTAGTCTTTATCTTTGCTATCCTGAATTTGTCCACATTCCTACTGTTCATGCCATCTGTACAATTTGTATATTATAAAATGATTTATATTTAATGTGTACCCATGTTGCTGTTTTACTTTTAGAAGTTACTGTAATTTAAACACACCCACACTACATCCCTATTTTTCACTTATAGCATACACAAACAAATATGATAATATAGATATATGGGATTGTTGTGTAAACAAATCAGTGTTTCTCTTTTTTTGGGGGCCAGTGCACCCTATCCGGTATACACCCAGTTAAAATGTAAGCTTTATTTTTATGTGTATTGTGTATTGTGTATTGTGTTGCTTGTATAATTTTGAAAACATCTCATCGATTTCAAAATGTCCAATTTTACATTAAGCTCAGCGCCCCCCCCCCCCCCCCCCCCCCCCCCTTTAAAAACATTGCTTCCAGTTGAGGTCCAACTTCCTCCATGTTACTCATTAGCCATGAAGAAAGGAAAGGTTCAGACAGGTTTTGTTCAAGTACTCAGAGAAGGACAAGGACTTTCTACATTGCCCTTAGACAGAAAAATCTAATAATTGGAGGAGAAAATGACAACCTCAGTCTACCGAATGCACCAAAAGAGCATTCTACAAATGGACAGCCTTGTCCAAATGCTGAATGTGAGAGAAACCCTGGATAGTCATATATGTTTTCTCTCCGAGGGCATGAGATTACTTTTTTTTTTTTAAACACTGACCTATAGGATTTATAGTTATTACCACAGAACTAGAATTGGATAGAATGGGCATTCCATTATCTGCCGTGGTAAGTTGGCCATTGGCCAGTAGGTATATAGACCATGAAATGATGATTATGGGATTGTGACAGCCTGAGCAATATGTCTGTATAAAGTGTATCACACTCAATAGCTCAGCTAACTTTCACATTGATTACGAGTCGGTCTGGCAAAGTCGAGACGAGTCGGTCTGGTAGTTTCACTTTTGATATATTAAACAGTGACTCACAGTAGAACACTACATTAAGTTTATGAGTTTATGTTGTAGCAGCTAGTGCTTGAAATATGTTTAGCAAATATTGCAATCCAGCCATAAAATGATTTCATACAGAAGCTGGCTGCTATTAAAAATGGCTGCTGCCCCTTACAATCTGGTAATACTTATTTGAAGAGATGCCAATTCTATCCAATTCTAGTTCTGTGGTTATTATAGGCCTATAGCTACAACAAAACTATGTATTTCAGACCAAACACAGCCCACAAGCCTCAGTAGCCTATTTCCCATAAATCTCATGTTAGTACCTTTGATAATAACCTTTTGGTGTTCACGAAAAGAATCATATTTACAGTTGAGTGAGTCAACACAGTCTCTACAGTCATGAGCCAGAACCCATGGGGAAAATAAGGTCATTATAGCCTTCAACCAAAACTCCATCACATCCATCCTGTCCACTGTAGCAGGAGGCCTTAATAGGTGTTGAATTAGACTGGGGAGAAAGGAGGCCCACTAAGCTGGTCAGAAATCCACCTCTTCGCCTGCAGTTCAGATATTAAACTTTTGACCCATGGCGTTATGGTGGTTCCAGACAGGGGGTTTCACTGCTGGGACACTCGTGTGAAAACTGCTGAGGACAGCACCTTATGAATAATTAAATTCTGGCGTGTGTTAAAATGTTTTTCATCATTGCAACCACCTTCAGCTGAGTCTGATTTGACACAACATGCATGAACAAGCCTAATATAGCTGATCTACTCTATCAAGTGTTGCTTGCTATGAAATAACCGATTTTCTTTTCTGGCAAGCAACATGCTGTCATGCTACGGAATATAAATTAGACTTTAGTCCGCATTGAGCTAAACAAGAGCTTTAGTCCTATACTGTCTGTGCTCTGAGGTCTATCAAGAAGTGTTCATTATGGCTCAGTGCAAGTCAAGAGCAGTATGGCTTTATCAGGTATATTAGAATGAATTCTGTGGAATTGATCTCAAATTCATTGCAAGCGAAGACATACATTTGCATTCTTTGATGCATGTACTGGCTGTCAGTCATACAGTATAAGTATTGCATTTCTAGTCATAACTGGCTCTTCTGGCAAGGCACTGCCCTCTAGTGACTGCCATGAAGTAAAAGAACGACTAATATGACTACAGTTGAGTGTACTAGATATTGCTGCCTTTGATGAGAAGTATATTTTACATTAGCCTATGCTGCACATTTTTTATCTTTATAGAAACACATAAAAACAATCTTGCCCTGTACGAGCCCATTACTTATAGAACCTTTTTTTTAAATTGAACATCATATTGAGATTATCATCTATTTTTCAAGTAGACCAACAAGTGCACTTCAGCAGTCTAACTACAGCAATACTTTGAACTTAGATATGAGGTCAGCAAAAGACCATTATTAACAGAGAGGTACTCTATAGCAGTGAATTAAATCACTGGTGCCTTGACTCACAGTATCTTCTGAAACCCATTACTGCAACGTTTGATAAAGTCTCCAAGTCCCCTCTCCCTCCCCTTAGATATACACGGCGTTAGAAGATTAACTACTCACCGATTAATTAACACAATTACCTCTGTGTGTGCCAGTCGCTGCCTTATCAACCTTCGTCAGGCCCTAAACTGTAAATTAATTAATACCCCCTCTCTTGTCATTTCTTAATTACCCTGGTTCCAGGAGGAGGGGAAATGCCTGTGTCAGCATCTCCCATTCTGTGCTTACATTTATTATGACTTTGCTGTGAGCGTATTGGTTCATTAAGTAGGTGAAAACATGCTGCTGCTCTCATGCTGGTGAATGTTGAACAGGAATATGATTTAATGATCCAAAGAGGGTCTCTTCATATGAGTGTTTGAACTGGAAGAGTGGGCACCTGAGATCTCTGGGCACCATTATCATTTTTTATTTATTGTATATTTTACATTATATTTACATTTATTTTATAAATGGGGGGGGGAACACATTTAATCGTGTTTAATGAAACTTAAGGCATGATATTTCCACAATTGCTTCAAAACCATTTTTTAAGTTGAATGTTAAATCTAGGTCTAATAATGATATACCGTACATGTTCAAATCATGTATACTTTACATCATTATAACATTTTTCATGGCAAACATTTATTTTTTATGTTTTTACATTTTGGAAAGAAATAGAAAATTTTACGTTGAGGTGCCCACAATGTTTAGGTGCCCACTCAACCTCTATCCAAGTGGCACTGCTTGGACTTCATTTTATTTGGTTTTAAGAGGTGGGTGATTAAAAAAATCTGTTGCTGGGATATTTGAAGAAAACTGCCAATGACCCTGAGCATAAAATGTATTAATAATTTACCAATATTTTGGTACAAATTGGAACACAGAGGAACATTTAACTACAACTAACTCCTAATGTTCTATTTGTTCGATAAAACACGGAGACAATTACAGTCGACATCAACACTTTTATTGTTCTTAAGCGGAGGAGACCTATTGATTGAGTAGGCCTATTCTGATTGGTCCAGAGCATGTTGATTAGCCAGGGTCAGATGTGATCAGTTTCCACCACAGTGAAGTGTCACAACGATTACTGTGAATAATAACATGATGAGTTAATGTGAAGGCTTGGAAAGGCAAATGTATTATGTTTGACATTTCAAACGTTATTCAATTTCAATTATGAAACACCCTCAAACCACACTTCCCCAGTTTATCAGACTTGGTAGTATTCCTAGTGGCATATAAATTTGATAAATATAAAAAACAAAAAACATTTCCATTCCAAGTGTTCATTTATCCATCTGTAACTCTGAGTGTACAGACATCTGTACACTCTGAGTTAACACCCAGAATTTTTTAGTCATGTGAATTTCAACCATAATTTCTGTTATTCAAAACCTGTGTCTCACCTGCTGAGACCTGGCGCAGCAGTGGAAGCGCACATCGTTGAGGCTGGAGTCGTCCAGGCCATACTGGTACTCTTCCATCTTGGTTTCGATGCCACAGATTCCTCCCTCTGCACACTCCTGGCTCCAGTGGCCGTACTCGCCCCAGTCCATGCCAGGCCCTTCCAAGGTGGGGTTACTGCTGCAGCGGAACTTGATGTTGTTGGCGGCCGTGTCATCACCAAACATGCCCTGGTGAGGCTCTATCCGCAGCTGGAAGGAGGTGAGCACGCCACTTCCAGGACAATACTGAGGATGGGTCCATTCACCATAGCTGGAGGATGGGGGGGGGGGGGAGGGGTTGTCATGATGGTTTAAGATAGAGGATAACAAGTAAAGATGTAGTGGGTTGGAAACATATGAAAGGAGGGGGAAAAAAATGTTTCAACATGTTTTTTAACACAAGAGTTTGCAGTATTGGCAGAATGGTCCCTTTGATCTACATTTGAAAGGAAATGAGAAGCTGCTAATGTTTTGCTTGCTGCTGCTTTTAGACTTCAAAGTAGCGTGTAATAACTGCTGTTGTTATACGTATCATTAAATGTCTTTGAGAATTACCATAATGAGTTGGGCTTGTGAGGTGTGAAGGTCAACTGTTCAAATTATTAGGGCACACTGGTGGATGAATGTTTAGCGCGCCAAAGTCGAACACATGGTTGCGACGTACGTCTCTGGTTTGATTCCAAATGGGGCCATGTGTTGCACATCTTTCCCCATCTCTATCCTAAGCTTCCTGATTATCTAGTACCTCTCCTATCTAAAGAAAATGAAGCAAAACCTGTCTAAAAGTCCTTGGGTTTGCAAGGAATAAAAAAAGAAATGAGTAACAACCTCCGGCCGTAAATGACATAGTGCCCTTGAATGAGTGTCCCATTTGGCAGTATTGCCCACTAGTAGGCCTAAAGACCGTGGTAGTAGCTATTGGGCTATTGGGTTCTCACTTCTCAGATGTGAATATGTGTTTCTGTAAATGGGGTAATGGCCAAATTATGTGGTGTTAAATATAGGCTAACTTTTAAAAGTCATCATATTTTCGAGGGCGGCCGTAGCTTAGTGGGTAGAGAGGCAGTCTGGTAATCAGAAGGTCACCTGTTTGCCTCCCAGCCCCGGTCTATGTGTCAAATTGTCCCTGAGCAAGACACTTACCCTAACTGCTCCTCCCCGAGCGCACATCATAATTAATCATCCAAGCAGCCATCAGCTGGGTGAAGCTGAAACAGAATTTTCCCCACAGGACTAACAAAGGTCTCCCTTACTTACTATCCAGTGTGAGACTCAATGCTGTAGAGGAAACTCCTGTCTGATTCTTTAGCACAGATGAGGCGGATTCCATTCAGAGCAGTGTCATCCAGACCATACTGGTCAGTTTCAACCTGAAACACCACATGTTTGCGCACACACACAACCGCATGCACACACAAGCACACGCACACACACGCACACGCACACACACACACACACACACACACACACACACACACACACACACACACACACACACACACACACACACACACACACACACACACACACACAGTAATCAACTTAACTCTCAGTGTAAAAAGTGTCCCAAGTAGGGCCCATTTAGAGTGATAGCTGCAACTCTTTTCTTGTGTCATAAACATAAATGACTCAACTTACTGTAGGAAACCACAGGTGAACAAGTCCTAATCATGCACAATTGAGCTTGTGTTGATAATGCTCATTATAAGACAGCACAATTTCCATCTACCTACTCTACATCTCATTGATGGGGTGAAGGGACCTTTCACTTCCTGGAAAGTTAGTATGCTGAAATAGAAACCATTGTTCTTGCATTAATTTAAAAATAAATCTTGTTTGAAAAAAACAACCCTGCCTACCGATTATGTCACTGGTAGGCAGGTTTCTGAACTGTAGACAGCGCTCCACTGAGACACAGACCGAGTAGACACTAGAAATGGTGCCATCTTATAACGAGCCTTAGTGAGGAAATATAAGATACGATGAAAATGGTTGAAGTGGTCCTATAAGATGGCTGAACTTTTTTTTTAATAAATCACAATTTCAAGATCTTTACCCTAATACTGAAGCCAACAGCGAAGAACTTGTCAGGACACATCTCTGGCCAGGTCCAGTTTCCAAATTGCTCTCCATTGGTCACAGTTAGGAGAGAGGAATAGGCTCTGCCACTGAATGCTGTACCGGCACGCTGCAAATAGGACTTGTCACATATCGCAGGAGATACAGCCAGCAGGACCAGAGCGACGTGGAGCAGGATGGCCATATTGACAGCAGTGAGTCTCACCCTTGAAAGCACTTCAGAGAGGTAAAGTGGGACTCAGAGAGGGTTCTTATAGCTTTTCGAAATTCTCTGATGAGGTCTCAGTGTGCATCTGCATTAATCATTTACAGAGTCCATGACTGGCATGGGAAGAAAAACAGGTGTTGCTTGGCTGAGGAGAGGAATTTATCTCTGAAATACAAATGCATTGCAACACACACACAACCCACAAAACACAAAGTGAACCTAGGAGGCGACCGAGCTGTAACTTGGTGACGCCCCCTAGTCACTGCGTCACATTCCAGGAGGATAGCACTGCCCAGGCGCTGGCGCTACCTGGGGGGCGATAATTTACGATTCTGTCCCTATACGTAACTCGAACAGCGCTGAGTCGGTTAAATTGGACTTTGCACCGTTCAGCATGGCGACTCACTCGCCTACAGCGTGCTCGCCGGTGCCTCTCGTTGCTCAAGTCCGCTTCAGACGGCGCGCCTCCGTCGATGTAACTGATGTTTGCCTAAATACTTCCTAACTTATAAAAAAAGGAATTAGAAAAATTCCAAAAAGGTAGCACATCCAAAAAAATTCAATTAAATGGAGGACAAATTACTCACATTTCCACTTTTTTTATTGGCACACCAATAAATTGAACTAACTAATAAACTTCCTAACTTAATATTAGGGGCTCACCAAGTGGGCCGAGTTGTCTGTCTCGCTTGGGGCGACAAAAACTATGCCGAAAACTAACCTTAATCGTAACAAAATAATCATTTTGCGACTCATTTTAGATAAGCTAAAAAAAATTACATCGCAAGTGGGATTCGATCTCATAATATTGAAATTGGAAGTCTAATGCTTATCTTTGCATGCCACAGAATTACTAGTTCTGTCTGGGTTTCGGGACTTATCTAAGGCGAGGGGCAGTTCCGCGTGCGTCACGGAAGCGGGCTCCGAGGCCAAGGGGGCGTCACCAAGTTCGCATACAGTAGGAGTCCTCTACAGTGGAAAGGTGGGTCTGAAGCATGTTCCGTCACCCTTTTACGTCTTGGGTTTGAGAACGGCACTTCCGCATTCCTGGAGTGCGGAAGTGCCCGGGATGGCACCAGATGAAGAGCCAGCAATCTGTATATGTTCAAGGGCCACAGTGCCAAGTTGACAATAGACAAATATGATGTGTCGAATTGAAATTAAGGTCTCAAGGTATTTCACAAATAGCTCAAACATCAAACAGGAAGCTTCTTGGGGATATAAGAGTTTCTACGACATACGATTCAACATATTGCATTTGTGGCACCCCCTATGGGCAGAAGTCAAAGCGCTTCTGGAGGTCGCTCTAGAGGCCCCTCAAGGTACAATTTCAATTTACGGTTGATTGGATTGTTTTTTTTTATTAAATAGGCCCCTCCCACTAATTCTGGAAGCCATGACTGGCAAACAGTATGGAATATCAAAATGTTAATTGACGCTCATTGTCACATCACTTCCAAAATCCTGTGTACCAATTTGGTGGAAGAATCGTGTGTCTGCAACATTACATTTGTCGCATACTCGCATTTGTGGCACCCCCTGTGGGTCTAGTGAAATAGGTTTTGCCGTTGTTTAGAGGCCCCTCAATATATGAGTATGTGATAGGCCCCTCCTGCATACTTGGCCTGGTGGAGATAAAGAAACAAACAGTATGCTGCCTTCCCACGTTGCTATTTATGTCTTCTCAACTGTAAATCAGGCTCACCTTAGAAACGTTGTAATATGCACTGCAGCACAGTCATGTAAATATTGTCTCCGCCATTTTTTCAAATCGGCCTAATGGTGGCGCTATAACAGGCAGATTCACGTTTTGGCCTAATACTCGGGAGCACAAAACGTGGTCGTAGCCCCAGGTACCACAAAGTGTTAATCCTGCCCTGCCTGTACCGTTCTCTCTTGGTGTACAGCACACATACACTTACCCACTTGTGAAGAATATGGTGAAAGAAGACTCTGACCATATTACTATTTCCACATCTCTTATGCTGGCTACATCTATCTACTGACATCATACTGACTAGGACAACACCAGCATGTTAGTATCATGTTCCTATCATGCAGTATCATGTTAGTATCATGTTAGTATCATGTCAGTATCATGTTAGCATCATGTTCATATCATGTTCGTATCATTTTAGTATCATGTTAGTATCATGTCAGTATCATGTTAGCATCATGTTCATATCATGTTCGTATCATTTTAGTATCATGTTAGTATCATGTCAGTATCATGTTAGCATCATGTTCATATCATGCTCGTATCATTTTAGTATCATGTTAGTATCATGTCAGTATCATGTTAGCATCATGTTCATATCATGTTCGTATCATTTTAGTATCATGTTAGTATCATGTCAGTATCATGTTAGCATCATGTTCATATCATGTTCGTATCATTTTAGTATCATGTTAGTACCATGTCAGTATCATGTTAACATCGTGTTCATATCATGTTCGTATCATGTTCGTATCATGTTAGCATCATGTTCATATCATGTTCGTATCATTTTAGTATCATGTTAGTATCATGTCAGTATCATGTTAGCATCATGTTCATATCATGTTCGTATCATTTTAGTATCATGTTAGTACCATGTCAGTATCATGTTAACATCGTGTTCATATCATGTTCGTATCATGTTCGTATCATGTTTAACCTGACTACGCCAGATGGGGGCGGTATTGAGTAACCCGGTTCCCAAGACAGCCAGAAGTAAGCTGTGAATGTGTGTGTGAAGCAAGCTTCTTCCATCTGGCAGAGTCAGGTTACATCATGTTAGCATCATGTTCGTATCATGTTCGTATCATGTTCGTATCATGTTCGTATCATGTTAGTATCATTTTAGTATCATGTTCGTATCATTTTAGTATCATTTTAGTATCATGTTAGTATCATGTTAGTATCATGCTAGTATCGTCTCTCTCTCTCTCTCTCTCTCTCTCTCTCTCTCTCTCTCTCTCTCTCTCTCTCTCTCTCTCTCTCTCTCTCTCTCTCTCTCTCTCTCTCTCTCTCTCTCTCTCTCTCTCTCTCTCCCATAATAACACTTAAGGCACAAGGAAAAGTGTCATGAAACAAGGAAGCATTCCACTTCGAAAATGTTGAATTCCACTTCCACTTCGCTTTTGGAGGTGTGCTCCATAGAGGCTCCTCAACATTCCAATTTGGGCATGGTTGGATCGATGTTGCATTCATGATATATGGCGTTTTTGTACGGCCTTCACATTTTTGTAGGCAATTACAGGCAAACAGTATGAACTATCAAAACCATGTCATTGTCACATGACTCACGAGACTTGTAGATCATTTGGTGAAAAGAAAAACGTTTCTGCAACGGTGACATTTGTGGCACCCTGCATAGGTTTAAGTGCAATTGCTTTTAGTGTTTTTGGAGGCCCAATGCGTGATTCAAATTTGGGGTAAATGTCCATTTCTTGGGCATGTGTCTTTTTGCACACAGCACAATAAACTGCCCTTGTATAGTGTTTAGGGGCGTTACCTATATGCTAATAACGCCATGCCCTTCCAATTTAGGATTACATGGGATAAATCATTCAGCACATGTGGTTAAGTAAGAGCAGATGGGGATGTGATTCGGTGTTGACTTATCTTATTTTTTTCTCTTAACAGAAAATTCAAAGAAAATATACAATGAATTTTATAGAATGTTGCTGCATGAGGCCCATGTAAAGCGCTTTAGAGAAAATGCGCTACAGAATTGCAGACCATTTACCGTGGGGCATGAATGATAACATTCTCCATTCTCAAAAGCATAATATCAAAATTGAAGTCCCTATTCACAGGGCAGCGTGAGCAGAAGGAAATGATCTAAATAAATACTTCAAAATAGTACCCTCTGGCACCCCGTGGTAGGGCTTTTACTGTGAAACTGCCATTGTCACTGCTGAGACTTAATCTACTTTATTAGGGTGGAAATCTAAGTATGGGTGCTCAATGGGGGGTGGACACAATAACATGGTGGCTTGTCTCTGTCTCTTGCTAATCTATGTACACCCATGTCTCTTGAATGTCGACCCATTGGGCCATTTCAGAAACCAGAAGAGATACAGGTACTGTGTTACCACCCAGCAGAGCATTAAGAGGCTAGATTACACCCACTCACACACATCAGCAGCACACATGCACTACATTTCCCATAGTCAAATACTGTAGTAGTTTAGTACAAGTAAGACGCGCGAACGCGGGACGTGAACGCAGCTCGGACTTGTAATCCGTGTTATTTCACCGTGATGGGGAGAGCGTAGAGAGAAAGTGACA
Source organism: Gymnoscopelus braueri (assembly GCF_963280865.1). Classification (NCBI taxonomy): domain Eukaryota; kingdom Metazoa; phylum Chordata; class Actinopteri; order Myctophiformes; family Myctophidae; genus Gymnoscopelus; species Gymnoscopelus braueri. The sequence goes on from NC_137605.1 coordinate 29,112,338, forward strand.
TGACTGCCTCCGCCTCGTATTGAAGTTAACTAGAAGTTCGGGCCGCTGCGCGGCCCTCACATCTAGCGTGACGCGTCGTACACTTCGCATCGCAGATCCACCTTACAGCCACCTCACAGTGTGAGCGAGAGTATTGCGTGAAAGTAGGGCAAAGTCGTTTAGAATTGTGGGACATGGCAACACTGTGGTGAAAAGTAAGGCAAATTCGCTTATAATCAGAGGACATGGCAACACTGAGTGTCCTGTGCTCCCCTCTGTCTCTGTCCCTGTGTGTTTGTCCCCCTGTCTGTCCAATAAGGTTCGGTCCCACATAAAATTGCCTAGTTGGGTTCCACCTAGGGCCCAGGTAGAACCCACCTAAAGCCCACATCGGCAACCCAGTTGGGACCCACCTCGGTCCCACATATAATTTCCTAGGTGGGGCCCACCTAAGGCCCAGGTAGAACCCACGTATAGCCCACACGGGAAAGCCCAAGTGGGCCCATATAGTTCAGCCCACCTTGAAACCATATGGGTCCCATGTCAGCCCCACATAAATTGCCAAATTGGGGCCCACCTAGGGCCCAGGTAGTACCCACTTAAAGCCCACATGGGCAAACCCAGTTAGGACCCACCTCAGTCCCACATAGAGTTGCCTAGTTGGGGCCCACCTAGTGCCCAGGTAGGACCCACCTATAGCCCACATGGGCAACCCAGTTAGGACCCACCTTGGTCCCACATAGAATTGCCTAGGTGGGACCCACCTAAGGCCCAGATAGAACCCACTTATATCCCACATGGGCATCCCAGTTGGGACCCAAGTGGATCCCGCTGACATTGCCAACATGGGGCCCATATGGTTTAGCCCACCTTGAAACCATATGGGACGCAATGGGCGTGCTGGCTGGGTAGGCTGGTGTGAAAGTGTATAATATTTAGAGAAATGGAAAGTTTCAAATAGGGAAGTAGTAGTAGAAGTAGTGAATTAGCAAACTGGAGATTTAGTGATTTAGACAGAATGTTTCCTTTAGCCTCATTGTGTGCTAATGCACGCAACTGTTAAGGCAGGTTTAATTTTTGTTGTCTCATAACATCCTTTGTCCGTAAACAACATAGGCGACCCGTCTGTGCCTTGACTTCACCCGGCCCCCCGCCCCTTTGCCTGCAGTGTGTGTGTCTCTCTCTCACACACACACACACACACACACACACACACACACACAACACGGAGAAGTTCTACAGAGTTCGAATGAATTAATAAGATAATATAACAGCGTATCCGCGCGCCTGGTGTAGCCGGTATCATTGATAATCACTTGGATCTAAACAAACGCGCTGTGCGCACCACGCATACGCTCGCTATGAAAAGTCTGGTGTAGATCGATCGGCCGTGTTGTGCCCCCCCCCCACCCCCCGAGTATTTTTTTCTCTCCGTGTCTGTGTCTCTGTCTTTTGTAAATCGAATGCTAAAATTGCCATTTGAATGTAGTTTAAAAAAAAAGATATATATTTTTTAATGTAATTTTAATTTTATTATAGTATTATAATTTTTTTCCTGACCTACCAATGCGAAAACAAATGCTTTAATCATGTTTCCCCCTATAAACGTCACTTGAAAGTTACGTTTTAGAAACTTTAATAGTTATCACAACAGCGAACGCTGAAAATCAGCTGTGCAGCCTGTGCTTCTCCTGTCTGTCTGTCTGTCTGTGCAGTCATTGCGCACAGCTGTGTGTCGTTCCTTCATCATCTCTCTCTCCCCCTCCCTCCCTCTCTCCCTCCCTCCCTCTCTCTCTCCCTCTTTCTCTCGCGCTCTCTCTCTCACACACACACACAGTGGTGGAAAAAGTACTCAAATGTTTTACTTAAGTAAAAGTATCAATACTGCATTATATAAATACTTTGTTACAAGTAAAAGTCCAGAATTCAAAATTTACTTGAGTAAAAGTACAAAAGTATTGGCATCAAAATGTACTTAAAGTACCAAAAGTAAAAGTACTAAAATATTTGAAAATAGCAGATCTACAAGCTCATAACGCGTGGCATCGCGACGCGTTGTGAGCTTGTAGATCGGCTATTTTCAAATAGTCTAGGTATAAAATAGGGCTAACGTGGTTAATCTATGTTTTATAATAATAATAATAAATAATAATAATAATAATTTATATCTGGAAAGTAATTAGTAACTAAAGTTTTCAAATAATTGTAGTGGAGTAAAAGTACAATATTTGCCTCTGATATGTAGTGGAGTAGAAGTAAAAGTATAGACAATTGGAAATACTCCAGAAAAGTAAAAGTACCTCAAAATTGTACACCACTGCACACACACACACACACACACACACACACACACACACACACACACACACACACACACACACACACACACACACACACACACACACACACACACACACACACACACATGCTCTCCTTGTCTCTCTCTCTCCCCCTCCCTCCCTCCCTCCCTCCCTCCCTCTCTCTCTCGAGCTCTCTCTCACCCCTCTCTCTCTCTCTCTCCCTCTCTCTCCCTCTCTGTCTGTGTCGCTGTCTTGCACGTCCCTCTTTCTCTCGCGCTCTCTCTCTCACCCCTCTCTCTCTCTCTCTCTCTCTCTCTCTCTCTCTCCCTCTCCGTGCTCACTATCTCGCAGATGATTGGCTGTTCAAAACGGAACACCCGGAAGTAAATTGCGAGATGAAATATAGAGCACTTTATGATTATTATAAAAGGAGACACGTGTGAAGGTGGAAAATAAAATAGAAGTACTTCTATACTTTTGCATGAGCGATTTTTGTAGCAAGTTGGGAGAGAAGTGGAGCAGTGCTTTGGCCGTGAGTAGTACCTAAGAGGTTGAGGTTCCAAAAGGGACACCTCTCCATTTGTGTTGTGAGATGGGGGGGGGGGATATGGTTCTCCTATGCACGGAGTTCCTAGTCATCTATGCACGGAATTAGTCATCTATGCACGGAATTGCCGTTTGTCAATCCGTGCTATTTCACCGTGTTTGGGGGGCGATCGGGTTGGTTTCATAGTAAGCTCCACTCTGAGATCTGTTAGAGAGCGCTCTCTCTATCACCTAAAAGGTGATAGGGTGACCACCTCATTTGGTAGCATGTATGGAGTTACAGAAGGACACACACAACCCGAGCACGGTTTCATAGTAAGCTCCACTTAAATTCATACTGATCACAAGATTGTGTCAATGCAGATTTTGTGTAGACCTTGTTGTCAGGTCAAAATATATTTATTCAATATTCAAGAATATATTCAATGTTCTTCTGCTAAATCAATTCTGCATCTGTCTGTGACAGAAAGTGACAAAACATGAATAGGCCTACATATGAATGCTAAAACTTGTTGAACATCAAAATTCAAAACACTTCCATAAAGGAGATGATCACAAAACAGTGGCACAAAGGTTTTCAATCTTCTTGAGAACTTATTCAGTCACTGCACTGACCAATCTATGCCCTGAAACATTCCTAAAAAGGTTTCTTGGTTAACCATACAGTTAGAGCACAGTTGGACAAACAGGATATTAACAAACCACCCACACAACTTATGCTGCAGTTAGCATTACAGAAGTGAACACATATACAGTATTTCTTGCTGTATTGGCTGTTTTCTAATTGATGTATACCTCATACATGCCATCCTGTCATAGTTTCTATATAAAAGCGTTTGCCTCATCTTCATCACTTTAGGAGAGACTGTTTACAGTCAAACGAAAGGTAGGGTTCTGTGAGGTTGCAATCCATTTGACCAGACGCTAGCGATGTTCATGTTCTCTACTTTCCAGTGGTTCATACCGTACCAGGCTAGGGCAGTGGCTGCATGGATAACAAAATGAAACACACACTATGCTGCTTTTACCACACTGCTATTTATGTCTCCTCAACTGTAAGTCAGGCTCAGTGAAAAAACACCTTGACCTACATTTGTCAACAAATGAATAATATGCACTGCAGCAGTCAATGTATATATTTATTTATTTAGTGATTTAATTTAATGAGAAATTATTATATACTATAGTTGTTCTGCTATTGTTACATACAATTAATATGTCATTGGACAATCTTTTCGAATTAAACAAAGTAGAGAGAAAGAAAATCTGTTTCCACCACAATAGAATGTTGAATTTAAAGTGACACATATGGGCCACTGCTCATAATGTCTTGAGTTCTCCTTTCACTCTGCATGTAAGATCTTCACCTCACAGCATTTTAAAAAACCCATTAGCTATTAGTATGTCTTTGTCCCAATGTTCATGACATGAATACCAGCACATATTGCCAAGATTCCTGTTATTCACTCCTGCTACTCACAAACATGTTTAAGTGTTTGTGAGTACTATAGCTTTCACTTACACACTATGTTCAAATGTACATACTGGGTAAGTAAAAGGCTGGTGGTAACAAAGTGGAAATTGTAAAACTTCCTCCTCATTACTGCCCCTCTTGTCAGTTGTCAAATAATTGACAAATGCTGTGGGATAAATACTGTATGGGCTTTGACAGAGTGAGAAGTAGCCAGTGGAGTGCTTTTGTTTTGGTGGCTGGAGGTTTATTGCAAAAAGATCTCTTTCTAGGGAAAGTTGAGTCCCTGCTGGTTGCATCATCTTTGGCCATTTTATTAGGTACACACCTATTGAGTAGCAGGCAGGTGTCCCTATCCAGTCACCTCTCTCATGAAGAGGGAAGACTGAACCTTTTTAATTTCAAGGACGGTCATGGATTAGACCACAGACCTCCATTTGATACTTTGTTTTATCTTTGGGACCCCTACTAAAATCCACAGTGTAAATTGAACTATGTAATGTGCGTGTACAGACAGACCCTTAAGGGTCAACTTGGTTCACAACAATCAATCATTTAGCGGGGGACACCTGGGGGTCCCCGGACCCCACGATGAGAACCAGCTGCTGTTCAGGAGTGTAGCTCTTTCCGAGATGCAGGAACCACCCCGTCTAGCACTAACAATCATACCACGTTCAAAGTCCCTCAGATCATGTCATCTGCTCATTCTTATGTTGGTGGTGTAACTGAAACTCTTGGTACTTTCTGCATACAATACTTTATATACTGAGATGCAGCCACATCACTCTCTGTTTGGAGGAGTAGATTGTTTGCATGAATGGTTGTACCTATTAAAGTGGCCACTATATGCCAAGCTTGTTTCATTGCATTGTGCGTCATGGATATTTCTAGCATCTGTTTTTAAAGTGATTCCATTGGGGAAAAGCAGATTGGGTGCATGTAAAATACATACAGAGACACTGCAACAAAATATTGTAGCTTGAATTGTTCAGTGGACTAAAGCCATGCCTGAAACATGAAAAAAAAATGTTGGATTCCAAACACAATGAGCTATTCAATTTCCTCATGCATAACAAACTTAATTGACCACAGATAAAATCACTGCTCTCTGTCTCAGTCTCACAACACAACATCAACTAAAGTATTACAGAATATAAAATTGAATATTTCACATGGTTGAAATACTGTCAAAATACCTTTGTTTCCAACAATAGTAAGTTGCCCCAGCAACAGCACCAGTCAAGCCAATTACAAGGGAGCTGTTTCTCTATTCAGGAACTTGGCATCCAGTCCTGAGGTATCTGAACAACAAGATGGCACAGCCTCTTCTGCTATTTTTTTTAATTTTTGTATATATTTTTTTTATTAGGGAATTCAGTTTAGGTTTCACAGACAGGTGCATAATATATGCATGTACAGTTATATTTATATTTTATATTATTTATTTTATTTTTGCATTTTTACCCGGCATCGTCTCTGTATATAAAACAAACAACCAAAGAAAAAAAAAAAAAAAGAGAAAGAGAAAAAAGAGAAAAGAAAACAACTTGTGACCCCAAAAATGGCTATTAGGAAAAGTGAACTCTGTGTAATACCTTAAACTGTATAAGTTCTAGCCTTGCGCACGGTGTGCTTGATCTAATTTTGTATATTGCTTTGTCCCACCACTGGTCTCCAAAGTCTATTAGGTGTGCTCCCTCTTCCCAAGCTGTCCGGGCCTTGACTATAGGGTGATCGTCAAAGTTTGTCGTATAGTTTAGAGATAAGTGAATCCTGGTTGGGTTTAAATGTGAGAAAGTCGTCCCAACACTGTTTAGGAGGTTCTTCTGCTATTTTTAAGCACTTTTAGAATGAATATTAGTTCATATGCCTTGAGACGACACCAGCCTTCAGAACTATCTTCACATTTCAGTCACAGTGTGACCCATACCATTTTATTAATTCACATGTTTTTTTTTTAAGTATTGTGTGAAATTTCGGAGTAGAGCAAACAAGTGTAGAGAAGGCCTTCTCCTTCCTATCCTCCTAAAAAGCCTAATTTATACTTCAAATTTTGGCACATTTTTAACTTAAAAATCTGTTATATTCATGGCGCAACACCATACAACATAAGTGTGAATTACTGCTGCTGCTGCTGCTGCTGCGTTCCACCCTGCAGCTAGTTCTCTCTCCTCTCCTGGGCACTATTTCCTAGTAGGAGTGGAGCTGGTAGCTCCAGTCACGAGTCTGGAGGAGACATAGGTGGAGGAATCCACCCCACTCCTCAGCCAACTGACATTCAGCTGCTGTGGATAGAAGCCCATAATACTGCATTGCATGATGGACCAGTCCCCATATGCAGTAGGCTTGGGTAGATGGACCTTGACAACCGGAGTTAGTGTAATTCACGACGAGCAGAACACAAAAGCATTTCCAACACACACACACACACACACACGCACGCACACACACACACACACACACAAAAAATACAGTTGTGACTATTGAAGATAAAGAGGAGGCAAAGAAACGCATTTAGCCAAGAAACAATCGCTCGCCCAATATCTTGATTCACATCTGCTCAGCAAAGCAAAAGAGGGTAAATGTACCTTGCCGAATCCGAACCACCATGCATACTCCTACTGTAGAACCGTGCACTGTATCGGCAAAGACTCTCCACTCCAGCTTTCCTTGCAGCCATTTTTTAATGCCTGGCTATTGTAGTGGGCAGCATTTCTTATGCTATTTCCCCAAAAACCGACAAACTTCCCAATCCTGGTGTCTATATTTGTTCAGCTTGTGGTTGAACACATTTATGACAAAGTAGAACATATTGGTGTTGTTGTCCTCATATTCACAATCACTTATCTGATAATGATACCCTCCTGAAACAGTACCAATCAGAATCCATTTCATGTAGTGATTACTTAATAAACATAATATAGAAGAAAGTAATTATCCATTGAAAATCCAATTATTCCAACAATTAAAAAAATGTAATTAAAAAAAGGCCTTTCTTGACCTTTCTTTTCATCCTATTCTGTCTATCAATGCACTTGTTGAAAACCTATTTCACTAGGTAATATTATGTAAAGCACCTTGAAAAAAATCTGTCAAGTGCAGTTTTTAAGTCATATATCTATATACCAAAAGATTCTTGGGGGCTTGTCTCTCCTATAATAACGCAGAGGACATTATACACACAGGTGCCAAGGGATAATACGTACGTCTCAAGAGGAAGTATGGGGCATGGGGTCCACTGCCAAGCAAACACCAGCAGCCTTTTGTGTGAACATAGAAGAGCTGATTCTGATCAATTTCCACATTGTATTCACCATCTCCAGTCACGATCTTTTGGCAGGTCAACAAGTGCAGCAAGTGTTTGCCTGTGGATTACAGAAATAGAGGAATACATTGAATTACCCCCACCCCCCCGCCTATAGGGGCCCAGCAGTTAAGTATCTTGTTGATCTACACACAGTCCTTTGATCTCATTATGGATAGAGACTGGAACAGTGTTGCAACAAAACAGATCAAAATGGAAGTCTTGGTTGACTAAGTGACCAACCTCTGCTATCCCACACTGGATCATCCATTTAAAAACAGGTAGCAACTTCATCTTCAATAAATGCATCACCTTTGCATCACCTTCACCATTATAATTTAAAGGTACCAACAACAGTGCTTCTCATTTCACGTTGACCCTGTATTACAATTTAAAATGTAGGCTTATCCAGAGTCACTTATAAAGATCAAAGAAAATGGCATGAACCAACAAATGACAGGGATCAGGGTAAATGGTCAAGTAAATAGAGTGCAAATAAATCAATAAAGTGCTACAAAATAAGGATACTAGGTCAAATCTAGTATCTAAAATGAAATCTAACTGAGGATCTGTCTAAACCACATGCTATCTAAATAACATTAGCATTTGTAGTTGAGCAAACGCTGTCTACTTTATCTAAATAACATGTAATGTATTTATCCAATTTACATCTGGAAATTCTTTCAGCACAGCTTAACAAGTATCAAAACATTATCAACAAGAAGTGATACAAGGAAGTGAGGAGTGCTAATTTTCAGGCCTGACCAGGGGGGAGGTCATTCCAGAGGAGAAGAGTCTAGGACACTTGGATCATTGGCCATGGTGTGTTGTAGGGAAGGGAGGGACAGATGTCCTGTGTTGGCTGATGTAAGTGTGCAGGAAGGGGTCAGCAACCAGAAGCTAGTGAAGACAACGCAGGTGGAGGGAGAAGCGTATATTTAGGAAGATTTCACTTTTTATTTTAGAATTATTTTTGGTCGCAATATGAAATTATACTTATTCTAGTGATCTCAATTTTAAATGACAATCATGTGAAAAGCTCATGCTGTGTGCAAGTATATTCTTCCCTACTGTCACTGATTCAAGGAGATACTGTCCACTATATTATGGTATGTTGTTAACAGTAGCCTACCTCTTTTCTGAGATAGTCTTGCCTTCCAAACAAGATGCATACCAGAACTGAAATGACTTGAAGCTTCTTTCCCCATACAATCACGGACATGAACTGTCGATCTGACAAGAATAAAAATAAATCAGAACAAGAGGAATCACTACCCTCAACAATATCTCACCAGTTCCTACATGACAACCTGCTGCCACCTACTGTACAACTGTCAGGACTGCAGCATGTTTGGACTGTCAACTTGATGGCCTGGAAATTTGACAAGTTAAAGTTTGCTTTGTTTTCCACTACCCTTAACTAAAAGCTTGCATCTCAAGTCATAGTCCAATATATATTTTTGATGCCAATTTTCCTTTCAAAAAAAAAAATAGTACCGATTCCTAATCTGAAATGATTCAGAAACCATCTAGCTACTACAAATCCCCATTCAAATTCAGTATAAAAGCAAACAGTAACATATTGCCATTACACATGATAATATAAAATGTTTGCAACATCACAGATATATAAACAAGTGTTTGAATAGGAGAGACAGTTTTAATATATACAGTCAAATGAAAGGTACAATATGCTTCTGTAAGGCTGCAAACCCGTTGACCAGAGGCTAGCAATGTTCATGAAATGTTCTCAACTGACAGCATTAGTATGGGTCTCAAAACAGGAAATGATACAACATAGTATCAAAAAAGGTAAACAAACAGGAAAATGAAGACAGGCAGAAACAGCCTGTGCAACTGTGAAATACAGAAACAGCCTGTGCAACTGAAATACACAACAAGTCTGTGCCGCTTCAACTCCTATATTTCTGTGTGAACATTGTAGCTTGTTTCAAGGAAGTGAAAACAAAAAGTTCAAATTCCCAAGAAACAGTAGACTATTTTAAACACCCAGTCTGTATAAATAGCTTAAGTTAACCTACTTGACACATTCAGATTCTTAATGTTCAATTCACAGAGACATTGCCAGACATCTAAGATACTGTTTGGTATGAGATTTACAACAAAGTTTAATAACAATGCAACAAAGGAACTTCAAGTAATGACCAAAATACTTAACGTAGTGCTTAGTTTAGTGTATTTTAAGACCATGCACTCTCAATATGGCTGGTGGACGTTTAAGGGCCACATGTCCCCCAAAAATGTATTTGAAAAATACGTTGTGAATTACACCGACTCCGGTTGTTAAGGTCCATCTACCCAATTTGTACAATTTTTAATTGAATAGATCCATTCTTCACAAATGAAACATGTTTACAATTCCAATAACTGGCAACATACTTTAGCCAAGCAGGATTAAACGATAAACAAATACCATCTGTTCATTGAAAACTTTGTAAAACACCAGAGATGGGTCTTTTAATATCCCAATCATCAAACTAACAATTGTTCATGGTAGCCTAAGCTGTGTAGGCTTATAAGTGCTTTTCTTCAACAAAACAAACAAACACATGAATAATGGGAAATCAAAGGTTTTGCAAGCTTTATACCAAATTGCAGCATATACTGTAGTTCTATGTCAAGCAGGTCTCATAATTAACAGTTAGAATAATGGATGCAAATGAGACGGAGCAAAACAACTCTAGCTCCAATTAAATTACAGATTTTGACTGACGTGTCAAACACCAAATGCACCCTTAAGCCTTGCTTTTCTTTGCTGATTGATAGCTATTTTGCAAATGTAAATCAGATGGACATAAGCAATTGGGAACCTTTGGTCACCAGAGAGGGTAATACCAAATTGCTTACAACATTCTTCCACAATATAGTTGAAATTGTTAACTATCTACATCTTTAAGACTGAAGCTCGGGCATTGGTCTTTTTTTCAAAACTTTGTCTCCCTTTTTAGGGAACCACCATGAAATTAAGTTAACACTTTACTATACAATGGCCCTATTTCGCGATGTGCATTGATTGTAAAAAAAAGAAAAAGAAAACTTTAAAGTACACAATACTGTGCAAATTATATTATTTTAGTTGTGTAACAAAGCAATGTAACTACAAAGAGTACAAAAATAACGGTTTATAGTGACATCGTGTTGTTAAGGATTTGCACAGCATTACCATGTACCTACGATATTTTTCCATAGGTTAATACACTGAAATGGGGCCACTGAAACGTAAAGAGATACCTCAAATTCTTTATAAAAGAAATATAGATAAATGTGTACAAATATTTACACAAGGGGAGAGGGGGAAAACCAAGGCATTTAGTGTTTTGGATTCTATGATTATCCATAGTAACCTTCTGTGATTTTATTCACTTCCCCAAAATAAACCTTACTGTCTTCTTAGTTGCTCTCGGAGTGTTCACGCTGTGGTATCCGACAGGGGTGCTCACATGCCCTCACTACTATTTCAGGGTGCACTATGTGTCCTGGGCCAGCCCATGTCCCTGAGTTCTACAGAGGGCCTGCAAGTGTTTCCACTCGTTGCCAGTGGCAAGGTTCTCAACCTGAGTCTGAGTCACTGGTGGAGGAAGAGGAGGAGGACGAGGAGGAAGAGTCCGAGCTGGAGCTGCTTCCACTGAGTCGTGAGGGTTGGACATGAGGCTCCACGCCGCTAGGCTTCTCCACTGAGGGGAAAAGGGTGGTTGGAATTTAAATACACCACATAATAGTCATATTAAAAAGGACCACTTCAGCCATTTTCAACCTAGCTTCATATAATCGGTCCTCACTAATGCCCAGTAAATAAGATGGCACCATTTCTGTCTACTCGCCCTGTGTCTCATCATCAGTAGTCAGGTGTGGTAATTTCAAAATCATGTTCAGAACCCAAGATATGATGATTTGAAGATTTGCTGCTCCATTCACTCTTTGTTTAACTTCTTACTGAAAAAGGCTGTATCTCGGCTCCTAAGCACTTTTTTTTAACAATGAATTTTGGCTGTGGCACTCAGAGCCAAAATTCCATAAATAAACTGGGCACTGAATGAGTTAGGGGTGATTTATACTCCATTGTATGACGTCTGACGTATCGTGCTCCGAAAACAGCAGACCTACAACATCACAATGCGATGCATCTGTGACGAGTTGCGAGCTTGTAGGTCAGCTATTTTAGGCGAATGACACCGGCATACGACAGAGCATAAATTAGGCTTTACACTGAGCATTACTGAGGACCAATTACATGAAGAGAAGGTCAAAAACATAAAGTGCTCCTTTAAAACTGAAGTGCTCCTTTAATGATGTCAACCACAATGAATCATCTGACCCTTACATGGAGCAGTCATGCTTAATTGGTAGCGATCATAGAAAGATCTTCCATGAGATAAATCCAGAACTATGCACTGTTTATATCCTCATTGTCTGCATTTTAAAACCAGGGATTCATTTGTGATCCAATCAAAGAAATAAACCAATTCATGTCATGAAGCAATCAACAAACGGCGTGGTGGAGCCTAATGCTATAGAAGAAGATAAAAGAGTTGCATAGATCTCAATGTAAACTAGAATAAACATCGGAGCAGAATTCACAAGGTGGAGAGAACTAAGAGCATAACGAACACATGGGGTGGGGTTGAGGATAAATGCAGAGTATGCATCGTTTATTGATCACATGTGTGTGAGGAAGCGGGAAGCGAGGGTTTGACATGTTTACAAAACATTGCCAACATTAATAATGGACACCTTGAGATATGGGGGGAAAAAAACTATATCAGTTCCTTCGGGGAATCTTTTTTATATTTATTGAAATGACTTTAATTTATAAATGCTTGTCATAACCACTGAAAAGCTGTAGAGGGTAGCAGAATGGAAGAGAAGAATTATGACATCACATGTGGAGGAAGTTGCTAGTTGTTCATACTGTACTTACTTATACAGTTATAATTGCAATGCTATGGTAAGTCTAATCTAAACTAAAGTATATTCATGATATGTGTTCTTGTATTTGTTTTTACTGAGCTTGGGCGAGTTTGCTCGGGTGAGCTGCACAGACATAGTTTGCTGAAATGGCTAATGCTAGTGGTAATGTTTCAAGCAGGTAAGAGCTGACACTGACATATTACCTGAAGAGGAATTTGAATACTTGGAAGGTGAAATTGATGATGGCCCGGATACCACAGAGTGCTTAGTCATTCATTGTAAACAACATTACCTGTTCGGCGTTTAAAATTATCTGTTGGCCTCTCGTAAAAAAAAAGTTTGTAACTGACACTTTCAAATAAACTTAGTCAATAATCAAAAATACACTCTAAACTATTCATAAATGATTACTTATGTATGATTTGTAACATGCACAAACATTGTAACATTGACAAAGTGAGAAGATTTTTCTTAACCCATTAACACATTGGGTGCCAAAACCGTATATATACGGTTTTGCGCATACTAACGTTGAGTGCCAAAACCGTATATATACGGTTTTTGAAAAAAAAATTTTTTTTTTTTTTTTCCTTCACAGCAACAGGAAATATCACTCCTACAAGATTTAGACTCCAATCCACCTCCTGGTTAACTTATGACTTCAAAAACCTGTATCTCGGCTCCTGTGCACTTTTTTTTTTTACAATGTTAATTTAACTTTTTTGAACTGGCTGCAACTATGGAATGGATTTCCGAATGTTTTAAATTTTTTCCCCCCGATTGTACGAGACCTGTATGTGTGTAATGAGGGGATCACCGTGAGGACGGTGATCACTGAAATTTTTTTGTGACTACTTGAAAAAGGTTCAAAATGTTTAAAAAGTCCTGGCACTCAAAGTATAATATTTTAATAAACCTCTGGCACCCAATGTGTTAACTCATTCACTGCCTGAATTATTTCTGGCCGCGTTTGCCCACTGCCAGAGATTTTTCATTGAAAAAAAAAAGTACTCAGGAGCCGAGATACAGAATTTTAAAGTTTTAAGTTAACAAGGAAGTGGATAGGAGTCTAGATCTTCAAAAAATCATATCTCCTTGGTCTTTGGGTCAAATTTAAAAAAATAATATATAAAAAAAAAAAAAAAGATCGATTGGCAGTCAATGGGTTAAAACCGATAAAGCATCCGTGCCATTTTAGATTAAAATACAGCATACTATCCCGATACATTGATGCCAAGTATCGATAATGATCTCCTCATATGATGTGTTGCGTGAGCTCACCTTTGGGTTTAGGGGGTTTCTTGGCAGAGTTTAGCTGTCCACTGACATCCTGCAGCCTCTTCTCCAGCTCCCTCCTCTTCTCAAGTGTCAGCTCCTCTTTTGACTTGCCACCGCCTGCTCTTTTTGCTGCGGAGCGTAAGAATAAAGCACAAGGTTCTCAGGAAACTTGGGGGTTTTCCACAGCAGAGCTCTGTACGTGTGTGTGTGGGTGAATATATATATGTATATGTATATACACACACAGTCATGAACCCTAGAGTAGCTATTCTGGGCAAGTCATAATAGGTGAACATTCTGTGAAAAGTGGTGGACATTTGCTAAAATTATGAGATACGTTGTGAACTTGTAGATCATCCATTTCCGGAGAAGACATTCGGTATAGAGGGGGGAAAAGGAGGGGGCCAAGTATAGACCTCTGGGGGACCCCGGTCAATGAAGTATATCAGGTTTAAGTGGTTAAGCTTACAAAATACATAATGGGCTCAGCTCTCTGGCTCACCATAAGGCTTGCGGGGCTTCTTCCTCAGACAGGTCATGACATAGCGCTCCAGCTCCTTCAGAGTTGAGGGCTTGAGCGTCTCAAAGTCGATCTCGATTTCCTCAGGGTTGGTGTCCCTCAGTGAGGGCTCCCTGGCCTGGATGATATGAACTACACGGCCGAGTTTCTCTCCAGGCAGCTTGTTTATGTCCAGGCTCAGTTGGCGCTTCTCATCATACGACATGGGCACAATCTCCTCCTCTTCCTCAGAGTCATAATGGGGCAGCATGGTTGGGGGCGGCGGGGCAAAGAACGCCTTCTTTGTGTTCCTGGCTCAGAGAAAATAAAACGTGTGGTCAGGACGAGAGAGAATCTCCGGGAGTGTTGGGTCTATTCTACAAAATTAGTCCGTAAAAAGTGTATCAGTCTATATTGAAAAAGTGACTTGAGTTTAGGAGTTGATGGTCATAATATAACATACGAGTGCGAATAGCGAATACCATTATTATACTGTGTCAATATTGTAATATTATGAACATTATATTAAAAACAAAACCATATTTTCTAATGCTATTAATATTTTTTATAAGCAAAGGAACCAAATGTTCCGCTTGTGGTGAGGCAGGCTGTAGGGAGAAAAAAAACTCTGTTGAAGACCCAAGTGTCGAAACGCGTCGGTCAGCTGTTGCCTTGCTCATCTGTAAAATAAATCTGTATATTTTTTTCACCTGCAGATGGAGTGCCTCAGTATTGTTTTTCCTTACAGTCTGCCTAACCACAAGCAGAACTTTGGGTTCCTTTGCTTCTATGAAGACATTTGTAGAATCCCCAGATCAAAGATTTGAGTTGCAAATGTTTGCTTTAAAAAAAGAACATATTGAAAGAGTTGCAAAAATGCTCCCGATGTTTCAAAAATAGCAGATCTACGAGCTTGTATATCTGCTATTTTTTAATAGCCCAAATAAATCTAAAAATGACACAGATTCTTTCCCGGTCTAATAGCTAATTTACGATAGCTGTGTGTAACTACATAGCTACTCACTTGCTATTCTTGTTACTCTTCTTGCCGGGGCCTTTCTTGCCTTGTGTGCTGCTGCTGCCTCCTCCTCCTCCTCCTCCTCCTCCTCCTCCTCCTCGGCCCGACTTGCTCTTCATCGGCTTGCCTGTTGGTAACTTCCACTCCTCTGAGTCGGCTCTACCTCGGCCCGCTCGGCTGCTGCTGCCACTGCGCTTGTCCGGCTTCTTCTTCTTTTTCTTCTCCTTCTTGTCTTTCTTCTCCTTCTTCTTCTTGGGCTTGACGATGGGCTGAGAGAGTGCAGCCAGCTGCTCGTGCACGGCTCTGAGCTGTGAGGATGGAAATTAAGGGGAAATAATAATATTAATTTTTTTTTTGTAATTCAAATGTTTATTTGTTTTTTAATATGATACAAAATGTAACTCCAGTGGTACAAATCAGCATACAGCATAAAACAACAATACAGCCATTCCAAAAAATAAAATACAAAATAATAACAAAATACAAAATAAATGCTGTCCAATAATATTAATTTTTAAAAGCAAATGCCTCAACTAAACCAGAAGGCTTTTGCAATCAACAGTGCCCTTTTTTTCCTATTGAACAGTATATGTAAAAATGGGGGAAAAAAGTCTCTGGTAACCTGGAATATGCAATCATGTCAAACCAGTGGTGTACTTTTTTGATGTCTATTGTAATGTCTGTATTGTGGTGCCTGCTATTTTCGTTGTGTAAAAAAAAGAAAGAAAAAAGGGTGGTTCCACACAAATTGTATGCTACAACAATGTTAAAAGTATCAGAACCTCAATAAAGAAACATATACATATACATAAGTGCCTTTTTCAATGTTATCTATCCATATCTATAAATGCACAAAATCTCTCTGCGACTGTCCTGGGCATAACTAGGGCACTGTGTCTGACCGATTGACTACAAAATTGGCGTGTGTGCCGCTGCCACAGATGACCCGAGGGTGTTCAGTGCCGAGTTGCAGTTCGGTCGTATAAACCGTTTTCGAGAGCCGAAAAAACACGAATATCTGGATCTGTCTGTCAGCGGGTCTGTGGAGGACGCACCGAATCTCTGTGTGTTTGGGGCTGTAGGCGTCGACTTCCCTGATTGGCCAACCCGACTCATTGGCTTTTCATCCCATTATTTTGTGCTGCTGCAACGATATAAGTGGTAGCGTGTACAATGGAACTCCATTCGCATTTCCATATTTTGCCGCTCTGCCATATTCTAGTAGGTACCACACTGGGTCCTCTGAGAACGAGTACTACAAGTTAAACAGGTATTGCATAAGCGGCTCCGTTCCAGAGTAGGCCGGCCCGGTGCCCGTGGGTACCCCACTGGGTACTCCAACAACAGGGTACAACGTGTACAGGAGGACTTACCTGTGTGCAGACCTGGTCCTGCAATTCAGCTAGGCGATGGGCTCGCTCCTCCTCGCTATCTGAGCTGGGGCTGCTCTCGCTCCCCTCACTCTCACTGCTGGGCTCACTCTCAGAGGAGGAGGACGAGGAGGAAGATGAGGAGGAGGAAGAAGAGGAGGAGGATGAGGGGTGAGCCATAGACATGGCTGGATGATCCATGTGGGGCTCGTCTGGCATTTTCGCGAAACGGAATTCGAATACGTCCTGGAGGACCAAGGGAAGGAGGTGGAGGTAATGAGGTGACAAAGGACAAAGAGAGGATAAATACATTCCTGACAAATGTCTGTCATTCTTCTTTTATACATCATATATATTACAGAGGTTTGGTAAACAAAAGGTGGATGACGTGCAAAAGCCCAATAGTGTTCTCTGAAATTCTTGAACGTACAAATATCAGTTTAACTCAAGTTATCACTGTAACAATGAAGTACAAAAACGATGGCACATTAGGAAGAAATAAATAAAAGAACTAAAGCTGATGTATGGCTATGATGGCTGATCTAACCTGCAGCTTCCGTGCCATGCCCACAACATCATGGTCAGGTGGGTTGTATTTGTAACAGTTGGAAAACATGAGTCTAATGTCACCGGCGAACTGCTGTGCGTCCCTGTATTCTCGACAGTCCATCTTCCTCTGATTACAGCAGAGAGAGGAACAACAGTTAGAACTCAACAGCAGCACACTTTAGACAGATAAACCACATGAATCCTAGCATCCCTATTCTGGGGCAAACATTTGGCAAAACTAGCAGGTCTACAAGCTCAAAACGTGACGTTGTGAGCTTTTAAGTTGACTATTTTCAGCTAAGAGATTTGGTGAGGGTTTTTTAAGTGGTTAAAGGGCTGTCCACACCTAGAAACAAACACACACACACACACACACACACACACACACACACACACACACACACACACACACACACACACACACACACACACACACACACACACACACACACACACACACACACACACACACACACACACACACACACACACACACACACACACACACACACACACACACACACACACACACTTTCTTAATAGTGGATTACCGGTTTGCTGGGGCTCTGAATTAACATGACTATGAGCCAGTATTACATACAGGGTTTTCTATGATTCACGTTTCCACCAGATGTTACCTTGATGGTGCTGATGTCCATAGGGTACTTGATGATATCGTGGTAGTCATGAAGTCCCAGTGCAGTCGCATCCACAGGCTTATAGAAAGGCCAGCCGTATGCAGCATGCTTTTTTGACAACATGTCCTTCAGCAGCCCACTGCAGTACCTCAACGGTGGGCTCAGTTTGCCCCTCCGTGACGGCTGCATCTGAACAGAATCTGGCAAGTCCTTTTTAGGGGGTTTGATTGGCCGTCCACTGCCCACTCTACGTCCGGCGCCAGCCATCATGGGCTGGAGCAGGACAGGACCCGCAGGGCCCCTGACCATTCCCATACCAGGGGGGGGTTCCATGCTCATACCACCCAAGGAGGAGAGGGTGAGTGGTGAGGAGTCATGGACCTGGCCCCCGTGGCCTCCCTTCCCCAAGCCTACCATGCGGGCCCCACCGGACATGCCAACGGACATGCCCACGGACATGCCCACAGACATGCCCATGGTAGAAGGAGTGGTGGTGTCTGCCTTCCGCTTTACGCCTTTCTTCTGCAGAGAATTGAAAGGTTGGATATTAAAAATTGTAATATAAACACTGGATAGGCAAAAGGTCAAAAGGTCTTTAGATGTTAAAGGTGTCATACAGTAAAAAACTGATTTTTCCAGCCCCTCCATAAGTAAGTGCAGTAGCACAAGATGGGTAAATCTCTGACACCATCAATGTGGAGATTGTGTGCACATCTTGTATCCGTTTTAGGCCAGGTGCTGGACAACAAGGTCAAGGTCGAGATCATAAAGAACTTAAAATATCTGCACACTGTATTGCAGCTCCCAAAATGCAGTCACAAGGCAACATTTCGACCGTGAAACACAGATATCTCTAAAATCTGACACCATGAAACTGTCATATTTAGCTATCAATACAGTAGTTTAAAAAAAAAAACATTGCATTGGTTTGTTCCCAGTTGTGAAAAATCTGAACTTTTACTAAACATTTAACCTCCTGTTTTGTAACATATAAACTATTATATAGATCATTATGTTAACAATGTGCTACCTACAAATATGATTTCTACAGCAACGCACCAAACTGTTTCCTCCATGGGGAGAGAGTGGGTGTGAAACAATTAAAACCGAAATCGAATTTTCTTAGAATGTTTGATACACACTAGGGAAATGTATACAATATGACTCCTTTAACATTAAATGGTTTCTTCACTTTTGTTCTCTCTGGCATTAAGGCTATTACATTTTAATAACTTTAATGCCAAAGAGAACAAAAGTGAAGAAACCAGTGTTTTTTGGTTTTGTTTTGTTTTTCAATTTACTGATGCGTAGCAGGTTGTAATTTCAGGAAACATATTTGGATTTACATAAAGTTCTAAACCAACACAGCTGGGTTTGTGGTTGATACCTTGGTAGTTGGCTGTGTGGGGGGCATGGACATGATGTTGGCAGGGGGCAGGCTTTTGGGCAGTACAGTTTGGGGTGAGTTGGTCAGCATGGATTCTCCTGTGTCCGAGGAGGAAGGGGAGTATGCCGACTGGGACACTGCTGGGACCTGATGAGCCCTCGATGCTGAGAGAAAAGGATTCATTGGAGAAATACAATTAGGCTAAAAAAGACTATGCGCAATTACCTAAACTGTAAACAGATACAATGTACCATCATCACTGCAGACTTGTATTCTCAACCAAAAGCAATAGTTCTTCAAATAGTGCAAAAAGATACATTTAATGTCCATCTCTTTGCTAAAATTAGCATAACATTTTTTTCACAGGCTCACCATTAGACTTGCGACCTTTGCCCCGGCCAGCTTTGTTCCGCGAGGCCGGAGGAGGTAGCTCTATCTCTTCCTGGGGCATCTGAGCTACCTTCTGGAGGAAGATCTTCTCAAGAGACTGGGCCATCAGCACAATATCATCTGTAGGCTTGATGAGCCATAAATGCATATCAGTGCAATGGCAATAAGACAAAAACAAATATTCCTCCAAGTGTCCTCAAGCTGTTTCATAAAAAGCTCAGAATAGCCTCTTTGTGTGTTTTTATTGAATCCAAGCCACCAAGCCGAAACACAATCAACCGATTGATCATAAAGAATAAACATGCTCTGGAGATGCCCACCCATCTGAACGCTTTTGAGATTTTCAAGTGGGCCCTGCTCCAGGAAAGGTTGGAATCCACTGTCTGCCTTAATCCATTAAGACCGGGAAAGCATCTGTGTAAATTTTAAGATTTCTTTGGCTATGTTCGTGAAAATGTAATTGCGAACGCAGCGGAAGGAGGCGCGCCGAAGTGGAGCTTACTATGAAACCGTGCTCGGGTTGTGTGTCTGTCTGTGTGCAGTATTGTGTGCACTGCCTGTGTGCAGCCGCGCCCCCATGTGACTCACGCTCTCATTGGCTGCTGACAGACACTACAGCGTGGCTGAAATCCGCCTGCCCCTGGGTGACTAATTACACTCCTCTGAGAGAAATATAGCAGCTACAGTCAAAAATAGCACATCTAAAAGCATCTACACAAGTTCATCTATTGGGATATCTAAGAATTCCATGTCATTTGTGCATATATCAGGCCGGATGGCAAGTTGAAAACGCCTTAGTTTGAGGACAGTTTTAGATTTCTTCCACCCACTTCTCTACAATTGCTCATTCCTTTCTATTCTTCTTATTGTTATTTTTGAGCTGCCTTCGCTTCCCGCGTTCCCGCGTCTTACTTGTATATATATATTTTTTTAAAGCAAAGACTTTCACGATTTTTCTAAAATAGCAGATCTACAAGCTATGTAGCGCAATGAGCTTGTATATAGCTATTTTTGAATAGCCAAAGAAATCTAAAATGACACAGATGCGTTCCCGGATTGAATGGTTATGCCTACCTTGTTGTAGATGTAGCAGTTGGTGAACATGGTGTTGAAGTCCTGCATGCACTCACTGGCGCTGCGGTAGTAGTTGTTCTCCAAACGCTTCTTGATGGTCCCCATGTCCATGGGCTGTTTGATGATCTTATGATAATCCTGAGGAGACAATGGGAGGGAGGAGGCAAAGACATGGGCGAGAAGATGAGGGGCATAATATAGAAATGTTCTAAACAAGGCAACTAAATTAAAATCCACAACCACACACCCAAATGTTTTGTCAGCAAGATTACACATCCAGCCAGGACAGAAAGCTAAGCTAACTTGCGTTTAAAGAATACAGGCCACTGAAGAATTCCAAGATTAACCAGAAACAGTAATCTCCAAAAGATTTATAACAATTTCTCCAAAATCATGGTTGTATATCTGTCAAAGTTTAGGCAAACATATCATAAATGCAATAACATTGTCAATACCGTTTACATTAACATAACATGACATTTTGATCACAAAAGGTATTGACAATCAAAACGATGATCATCATCGTGGTCTTATAAGTCTCTCTTTGTTAAAGGGCAAGAACACTTGGTAGAGGTTTGGATTGTGTAGTTACCTTGCCATGATTTAAAGGGTTAGTTCAGATTTTTTGAGTATTTTCTGTAGGAAATACTTACCATTAATGTAGTGGTTGCAAAGGTATTAATTGATTGCCCGAGTCCCGTGGTCAGAGTTATGGTCCGGTTCTGATGAATATGAAGTAGTTCAGGTAGATTAGTAGATTTGGTGGGGGCCGCTCATTAAAAATAAATTAATTTTCGTTCAATTTCGACCCCTCTGTCACATGGTACTATTTTTTGTGTCATATATTTTGTGCGTGAGTAGGCTGCCGCGGCATAGTGATTCTGGACACAAACATTAGTACCATGTGACAGAGGGGTCGAAATTGAAAGAAACCTGCACTATATGGTAGAAATAGGTCAACAATACAAATGATGCTAGTTTTTTTAATTAATTTATTTTTAATGAGCAGCCCCCACCAAATCTACTAATCTACCGGAACTACTTCATATTCATCAGAACCGGACCATAACTCTGACCACGGGACTCGGGCAATCAATTAACACATTGCATGCCAGTCGCGTAGATCTACGCGAACCTATTTAAAGCCGCAGCGTGCCAGTCGCGTAGATCTACGCGAACCGCCGATTCCCATTGAAATTGCCCCAGGTGCACTTTCCGATTTTTTTTTATCCATTTCCGTTTCCGGTTTCCGGTCGGAAACAGAATTATTCGGGTTCCGTTTTTTTCGATCGTATCCGCTTCCTGTCTGGGATCCTGTTTAAAACTCGATTTTCTCGGTTGTTGTTTTTCTCCTCGCTGATCACTGTTTAGCGTTGATCGGCTGTATCTTCAAGATGGCGGCTCGCATTTGGAAACTGTTTTCGCTGGCCGTTTCTCACAGATCCGCTGTGTGTTTAGAACCAAATGAACGCGCACTTTTAACTTATTTAGCGAGGTCTGTGGCGACATGAAAAAAACAAAAAAACAACAATAAAACGCTGGCACTGGTGAGTACATTATGAGATTAAACTCTGGCATGGAATGTGTTAATACCTTTGCAACCACTACATTAATGGCAAGTATTTCCTACGGAAAATACTCAAAAAATCTGAACTAACCCTTTAACTCCAAAGGTGTGCAAGAAATCAAACATAACAGCTCCATTGACTAGAATTAACAATCAAAATATGCTCCTCATTGACTGGCCCAGGAGAGGCTCTTTTAGCCCGTAAACGAACGCAAACAAAGCTGATTCTGACAACATAGAACATCACCAAATATTTTTTCATACAAATGTCAAATTCCTATAGATTTTACTATCCAGTCTGGATTTTCTTCCTAATAAAAATAGCAAAATCAACAGGAAGCTGACATTTTTATTTAAAAAACAAACAGCACTGGGTTCTTTGATGTGCTATACTGTCAGAATCAGTTGTGTTTGCGTTCAGTTACGGGCTAAAAGTGTGACTTTAAGAGCCGTTTCATCGTACAATATAGGTCAATGAGGAGCATATTTAGCTAATTCTAGTAATTGCTAATGGAGCAATTATTTTTGATTTCTTGCCCACCTTTAAGTTACATCTTGGCCAGGTAACTACACAATCCAAACCTCTACCAAAGTGTTCTTGCCCTTTAAAAGGTCATGCCTTTCACTCAGCCATTTCAAATGTTACTACAAAATCTACGATGGAAAGAGAGATGGGAGGAGTAGGTGGACAGGCGGGCTTATAAGTAAGTGATGGGCTTTTAAATACAATAATACTTACAGGCAGGCTTAGCCTGTAGGCATCTACTGGCTCGTGAAAGGGCCAGGCAAAGTGGTGCCTCCACAGGGACTTCATCAGGGCCTTCTGAAGGTATTGCAGCTGGTTAGTCATGCGGGTCTGCCGGCTGGGATCCCTCACTGGTGGATGTTGGGCGGCCGGGGGTCCCTGAGGTGTTGTGTGGGGCAGTGAAGGGCTCTCAAAGTCCTCATACAGCAGGGAGGGCTTGCGGATGCGCTTCCCCGGCCCCGAGCCACCATGATGCTCCATCATGGACAGCCCCACCAGTGAGCTGGAAGGGTGGAGAAGGAGAGCACACATACAGGATTTTAGGATGAGGTACTGTAAAACATTTCAGCTGGAACAGAAGCAGAGGTATGATTGTAGATCAGTCAACAAGCGACACCAGCATGCTCACACATACATCCTCTGTGCAGAGTGCAGACCCATGCCCCTGCTTCCCCTCTGCAAATCTACAATTTTGTCCAATCCAAAACACCCTCTCCAGAATGCATTGACTGAAACCCCTCATAACGATGGAGAAGCTTTGCTGGTACTGCATCAAATGTTTCATGTTTCAGTGACATGACAACCCTACATCTAAACATTTCAACACATTTCACATGCCATAATAAAAACATTAGTATGTGCCTGTACTGTACACTCCAGCTATTACAAAGTAGCCTTTTGGCACTGCTTTAAAGTTTAAAACTTTTGTAACATGACAACCTTTTCATTCATCATTACATTAATGCCATTCATGGATCAGTTCATCCCTACGGTTACAAAGTATTAGAATGACCGGCGAGACCAATGCCATTTTGTGTGTTAGGCTACATAAAATAAACTTGTTAAGAAATACAGTATTCTGTATAAAGTATACACGCATTTAATGGGGGAGAGATATGCTGCTGACATCAAAGGTGAGCTGCACACAATTCGCTCAGGATTCAGGTAACTTCAACAAATCGTCACAGTTGGGCAGAAACTTTGTATATGCATATTTCAACTTTTATGTTTTTTGTTAAATGAATGCCCTACTTCGTCGTACAAGTGTGTCACGCAAAAGTAGTAAAAATAGCCGATGTACACAAGCTCACAAGGCGTATGTGTTCTCAGCTTGTAGATCTGCCATTTTTGCTTTCTTTTTATGCAAAGGAAATATTCGCACATCCACTTAGCTCAGATGTAGGTGCGTTGGATAGTATCAAATGACCATAAATGAAGAAAAATCCCGCACAATGCTCTTGCTCAGCAGCATCAAGTTTATTCAAACACTGACGTTTCTCTGGATCTTCATCAAGTGTCTTCACTGTTTTTTAAGAAAGTGCAAGTGGTTAAGTGTGTGTGTGTGTGTGTGTGTGTGTGTGTGTGTGTGTTTTTTTTATATTGAAGCAACCAATGAAAAGCATTAAGAGCGTGTGACTAAATAACTACATTTGAGCCATTTGCACAAAGGTTATTTTTTCCCCATTTTCTGAAAAGCAACAGTTTTGAATATACAAGGTTTCTGCCCGACAGCGACGATAGTGCTGCACGATTAATCGAAAAAAGATTGTGATCTCGATTCAGACACCTATGCGATCTCGATTTTAAATTATGACGATTTATTTTTCAATAAAAAAAAGAAAAAAAAAGATTTTTTAAATTATTTTTTTGCTTAATATTTTTATATTTACAAGAGAATTGTGTGAGAATCGTGTGAGAATCGTGATCTCAATTCTAATGGAGGAAAATCGTGATTCACATTTGAGCAAGAATCGTGCAGCACTAAGCGACGATACTGTATGTTCAATGAAAATATGCCTCTGCCTTCTCCGTCGCCTAGGCAACCAGGATTCTATCAATTGGCTGCTACTTTTGGCACAGTCACGGCAGCCTCCATGGTTCCTTGTTAGTCAAATGCTAAACTTGAATGTACTGTAGTAACACTCTTTGGACTGAGCTCTGTATTGAATCATCATTATCATCATTCATCAGCAACCTTATTGTCACATCACGCGATTGGTGTAAAAGTTATTATTATTATTATTTTGTGCAACCTCTCAACATTGCAGTTACAGGAAACGTTGAGAATAAGGACAGAGATTAGAGGCGAAAGAAATAGAACTAAAATGACTGGAAGACAAGACAGTCAAATCAATATACAAAGTTTAAAAAAAGCAATGGATAGAGAAGGCACTATGGAAGGCAGAAATGCTTCTTTGTGCAGGTGGAAAACAAACAAAAGCAGCAGTATCATGTGCATGGTTAAAGAGACATTGTTAAAGAAATGAAAGACAGAGTATACAGTATAAAAACAACAAATAGCAGCAGGTACTATGAGATCAGAGCTTCATGTTCATGGTTAAAGAAAACGTACCAATACAGCAGCGGATATTGATGGACTATATCTTGTGCAGATCAATTGTTAAGTATGTAGAATAGATAACTGAGTGTTATTGCATGTTACATGTCGTTCTGCTCCTAAAAATAGATTAATGCCACGTAAAGATTAGAGAAAGAACTGAAACTGAAAAGAGTAATGAGTAATAATGGGGTTCTTTTATTTCTTCCACTGATAATGCACGCACCTATGTTTGCTCATTAAATTGTAGATGGACACATGGCACTGATAACCATCAGTATTACTATTCTACACTGCAGGGCTGTCCAACTTTGTACAGATATTCAAGTGGGAGTGTATACTGCAGTACTCCTAATGTTCAGCGGTTCTCAACCTTGTCAGCTGGTAGATTCCTTATTTTTTGTTGTGTGTATGCATGTGCCTGACTGTGTTGTTTCATTTTCACTGTTCTACATGAAAACGCCATCACAAATAAACGATGTAAAAAAAAACACTGCAGACCCTCGGTTGACAACCACTGCTAGTTTTCTCAGGCTATGTCTGGGAAAGAATTACCATTTTGTTCCAAGCCCACCATCCTGTCTTCCCTTCACTCGCTCCCCGCCAATTACTGCACACGGTCCAGACTTAGAAGAATTTAGCTACATCTCACCCCGAGCCTCAGGACACAAACCTGTCCCACTGACACACAATTGGAGACAAAACTCCAGAGCTGATTTCTGCATCAGCCAGATTTAGCACCCACAGGGCACACAGTGTGTGTACAATATATTGAATATATCTATTAATTGGTAAACATGGACATTGTCGGTGCTTGGAGACAAAATAAATAGTCTAACCTTTATCATCATCATATTCTATCACCATTTTTGGTTCATTAAGGTCCATGGTTCATTTGGGTCCATGGTAGCCTAGATAAAGACTATCATAGATGTATTTTTTTTATCTGTTTTTACATATCATAGATACGAAAGTAAAAGTCAGACTCGATTAAATACATCTATGATTGTCTTGATCCAAGGCTAGGTTAGAGAGCTTTGCTGTATGCCAACCCCTGAATGAATACTACACTAACTACTGATGAGCTCAACTGAACAAATGATGTGTTATACACAAACAATCACATTAGAGCAATGCCTGCCTGCCTTATAAACTCGTCCTCGTTACAAAGCCTAAATATCATGATGAAGAGAGACCACATCTGTCCAGAGACTCCTGCAGACTGTCCACGCAAGCTCATTAGACACCTCGCAATAAAATCTCATCAGCTGGCCATCGCGTGGTTTCAACGCCCCGCCTTCTCTTCGTCGTGTTTGTAAACACTGACGGAGGGTAACGGCAGTAGCGAGATTGTAGGAAAATGCTTAACAAAAAGCCTACCTTCAGTTAGTTATAGACAAGACAATGCAATCCCTTGATCACATTCATCACACAAGCATGACTTGTTTTGATCGCAACCCAAGACAACATGAAGATCTAAGCTAAAAATGTAAATCACATCCGAAAGCTAACCCAATAAAAAACCGCTGCAAGATTTTAGGCTACAAAACGTTCGTCTATTGCAAGTTGCTATCCTGCACATTAGCTAAAGTAACCTTAGCATCTGTAAACATCTGCCAGGCAGCACTAATATTTGCTGTTAAAATGCACAGCAGAGATCCAAGCAGCATTACCACAGCATCCATGCAATGAATGAACCGGGTTGGCAGAGCAGAGCCCCGGGGGGACGAAGTTACAGCTGTCCTTATATGCCTTGTTGCCGGGTAGCAGCAAGCTGCTGCCAACATGTCATGCTAAACACAAAACCAAGCAATATTAACCCAATATTGACGCATATGTGACGTTTGACTGCGGCAGCCTTCAAGTCGTGTCTGTCATGAAGACTAACGGCTCACTGCAAGCTAGGGTTAGACTGTTAACGCTAGCTTGCAGTGAGCCGTTTGTCAGAGTGCTTTTTAGACACTATTCATATTCATTGCAGAAAAAGCCCTGTTCCAACCGCTACGGATTCACAGAGGGCTCTTCAGACACATTATTTATCCGGTTGGTACCTGTCACGATGCGGGTTAATGGCCGCTTCCATCGGGGCGGGTGACCGACCGGGTCCGGGTTGTTATTGTGTTTTTTTAACGTCCTACTGTTGTTTAGTGTCACTGACGAGCAGAACTGAGCAGAGCGACTCTGCAATGAAATGGCGCCTAAACGCTTCCGCCTGACGCTTTATAAACCTACCACGTGGCAGGACCGTGTTTCCTGTCACGTGCGTGGCCGTTCGTCAATGCCATTGGCCGGAAGCACACGTCCGTCACGCCCCAAAGTAGCTTCGTCGGAACATCCTGTACTTTTTTCAGTGACAGTCCCACCCACACGAAACAAAGGTGGTCTGTCGTCAGGACCACAGTGGCTATGTTTTTTTGCGTCTAACTTTAAATGATTAACTGTTGTTCGTGTCTCTCATTGCCTTACCACAAGATGTCGATAGCATTGCCTGGAGCTTTCACTGTGACATACATACTGTCGTACATAGCCCTGGACTAACGCTAGAGCTAAGTTGTACTCTTGTTTACATACCGAGCCGTCCCGGGTCCAGGGGGCTGGGAGATGAGTAGCCCTGGTCCAGAGAGCGTTAGTGAGTTCGAGGTGCCTACAACATACAGAGCATCTACAGCAGTGGTTCTCCAACTTTCTAATGTCAAAGACCTCCATAATTTGTACAGTCTCAGAGTTACAGATCTGTAAAGGTACATTTGGAACCCCCCCAGGGAACCCTGAGAGTCCCTGGACCCCACTTTGAAAACAAACCACTGTAGCCATTGACCATTATGGACTAAGCAGCCCGCCTTAGGTTGAGATTGTAGTAGCAAAGACTGCAAGCTTGCTCAGACCAGAATCTGCATTGAATGCTAGCAAGAGCCTATACCGTTTTGAATAATCTCTCAGACAGCAGCACCACTGCCCTAAACATGTAGTGTTGTAGGATAAACGCAGAAGCACCCAGGAAGTGTACAAAGAAAGGGGGGGGGGGCAAACCGAGCTCCTGTTTTTACTCCAAAAAGGGGGCGGTGCCCCCAGAGGCAAAAACAAAGGAGGATTATTTTTTTTTCCTGTACCGAATGGATTCCCAGATTGTGAATAGTGTGAACCTAACAACGAAATTGTTTATTGAACTTGACATTTCCAAATAACATTTACAGCGAAGTCTAATGCCTGCTACTATGGGTAATCAGAAGAGTGGGCACCAAAACATTGTGGGCACTAGCTAAATCTGGGCAGCTCAGAAGAGTGGGCACCAAAACAAAACCTGGGAAATCCGGGCACCAAAACAGAGTGGAAAATTCTCAGGTGCCCTCTCTTCCTGTATCCCTACCACGATTCAGTTTTGAACTAAAGCAAAAGTGCACAAATTGTGCTACAACACACCCTTGTCAATATTAAATTGTGATTGCAGGGAATAAAGTAACACTCTTCTTGTCTTAATGTTCTGTCTTTATTGTCATGAATAATCTTTGGTCAAGAGCAAACTACTGGATCAGTAATTTATTTACATAAATGGGTAAAAAAAACAACTAAAACAGAGTAAATGGTGAAAGCATGAATTAGTAATTTCAGTGCATAAAACTATGACTCAATGGCATATCTTTACAAAACCTTATATAGACCTAATTGAACATTTTAAGTCACCAGTTAGTTAAGCTTGGAAGTTTGAGAGTATGATTCTTTTTCACAGGCAATTTAAATGTTTATTTATCCAGAGAAAGTAGAATGGGTCAGAAATAGGCCCGTTGATAACAGTGAAATGAGTGTTTCTTCTTGATTATGAACTACAATTAAAAAACATACATTTAACATTCTTATCCAGAGTGGCTTACAAAGTGCAAGATCAGCGTAAGCGGCATGAACCCTGGTAAACCAACCGATGACCTTCTGGGCACAAACCTGGTTCTTTAAAATCCAAGTACCACATTCGTTAAGGGCATCATGGTAGTGTCAATGTGCTTCATTTGCCCCCTCTTCCTCTTTAAAATGAGAGCTTATATTTTGCTTCCTCACCATATCAGCATAGAAACCATCTTTCTTCAGAAGCTCGTCGTGACTCCCCTCCTCCACTACCGTGCCATTATCCAGGACAATTATATGATTGGCCTTCTCTACCACACTCATTTTGTGAGATATCAACAGCACAGACCACTGGTCGGTCTTTTTCAACAAGGCTTCATGAACCTGTTCAGGAAAATAGGGAATTAACGTTAAATACTGAAGAATAATACAAAACAATAAATAATATAGAGTAAGTAATAAACCTTTCAAGTCACACACCACGCCAACTGTAAAAAGTCCAAATTTCAGCATTTGGCCAATGGCTAGTGGTAATAAATAACAGAAGGTTTTTCTTACGTTATGTTCAGTCTCTGTGTCCAGGTCACTGGTGGCATTGTCCAGTATCAGGATCTTAGGCTGTCTGATTAAAGCTCTGGCAATGGCAATACGCTGCTTCTGGCCTCCTGAGACCTGGCCTCCCTTTTGTCCCGCATCTATAGGTCAAAATGATATAATGTTAACATACAGCCTCGTGACTTATGCACCGCAAATACTGTAGGGACGTACGTGCATGCATGTCACTGAACAAGTATTGCAATAGGAAAAGGTTTTTTTTTCTTTCTCCGAACCAGAGTTGCCAGGCCAAACCTGTTTCATATCCATCTGGAAGGTCAGAGATGAACTTATGAGCACTAGCCAACTCAGCGGCCAAGCGCATCTTCTCATCAGAGGCATCCACGTGACCATATACGATGTTCTCTTTCACGGAACGTGCAAACAGCACACATTCCTGGCTTACCACAGCGATCTAAAAACAAAACAGGAACAAAACAAGGAAAATGTAATGGCTGCCTGCCTGTCAAATTCTTGATCCCTATTTAGTGTTCAAGGGCAGTTAATGACATGTTCTCATA
The DNA here is from genome assembly GCF_963280865.1 of Gymnoscopelus braueri. Lineage (NCBI taxonomy): Eukaryota > Metazoa > Chordata > Actinopteri > Myctophiformes > Myctophidae > Gymnoscopelus > Gymnoscopelus braueri. The sequence continues at coordinate 29,142,672 of NC_137605.1, forward strand.
CCGACATCTTGCTACATGCAGAATATTTTCCTGCACATCTTCCAAATTGGTTACATGTCCGCAATATGGTGAATCTCAAAGGTTTAATTTAATTAACATCCAAAAGAGCTTCTTACATTTTACAGATTATTTGTATTGGTAAATAATTAGAAAATATTATAAAATATTTGAATGCTTGCAATCATTTTCTCAAGAGTTAAGTGTTTGGTGAAATGGTGGATATGTAATTTTGGAATCAGGTTTCTGAAATGTAAATGCAATTAGAGTATTGCTGCGATTGGCCACCTTATCGCGTAGGTACTGGTCCTTGTAGCACTGCAATGGCTTTCCATCCAGTAGGATCTCTCCAGTTTGGGGCTGATAGAACCGTTCCAGCAGCCTCAAACATGTGGTCTTCCCTGAACTATTAAGCCCAACAAGAGCAGTGACCTGGCCTGGTTTCATCTCCAAGCAAACATCCTGCAGTGGAAGTTAGATGAATGAGAAGAATGTAGATGCATTTTTTTTCATCGTAAGTGATCACTTGCAATAAGCATATAAGAGTTTGTCTTGGTGACATTAGTTCAAACTTAAATGGCAACACAAAGTCATGTCACTGTACAAATATCAATAAGCTATGGTACGAGGGTGTATGATAGGACCGGATATGATAACATTCACTATACTAATTTCTGTAGACGTGTATACCTTTAGTGTTGCTTCTTTTTTGCCAGCATAGGCAAATGTGACATTTTTGAACTGAACATGTCCATTCAGATGTTCAGGCTCCAAAGTACCTTCCGGGGGCACTTGGGGCTTTCGATCCAAATACTCAAAGATCTTCTCAGATGCACCGATTGCCTTTTTCACCTCTGGATAACAACGCATGACAGACTAGAAGAGAGGATGCAGATTAGGGAGCTCACATAGGCAGATTCATGGTAAATGATAAGTTATCTTTTACAAATAATAAAGACATCTTGCAACTCTTGTCCTTGATATCCAGACTGGGATGTGCACATTATTTTTGGCAATGGTCTCACCTCCACAGCAGAGGCAAATTGTAGCTCATAAAGGATGAAGGACACCAGGGCACCACTGCTCACAGTCCCTCTGGTCACCAACACACCTCCATAATACAGAATACAGACCTTCAGGATCAAACCGGAAAACTAGGAGGACATAAATAATGTTCTTTGGCACAAGTCTCACATAGCTTTAAATGCTTGTTTTAATCTGCTTTGCATATAACCTGGGTGGGATTTGCCACATATTTGAGTCAATTTCGTTTTTTTCCCCTCTGTCTTACATGACAATCTGAACCATCCACCTGTCACTCTAAACAAGCTTAAAAATATATATCAGCTGAATACTCACACTATTGGCCATGGTGGAGAATGCATAGGCTGCTGCTTCCTTTTTATTGAGGTCAAAAGTATCGTCTAGCCGCTGGCGGTACCTCTCTGTCTCACCATCCTCGTTGGCAAAGCTCCTCACCGTCTTAATGCTGGAAAAGACTTCAGTGGCCACTTGGTTGGCTTTAGCTAGTGATTCTTGAACCTCTGCAGAAAGTTTCTGAAGCATGGACAAAAAGTATTGATTGACTAACTTAATTTATTTGGCATTATCGTATTTTCAAATATGGACGATTATACTTGAAAATAAAAAGGGTCGTACATGAACAAGAAATAGAGTCTAATTATGTTCATGGCCTCACTGTCCCATCTTTAGCTATCGGTAGCAAGTTACTATGTGTGCAGTTTGTGAACAAAGCCACACAAATCACAATTCAGTGTTCAGAGGTGAAGCCGCCCTACACAGCCTTCAGACATACTGTGAAAACAACTGAAAATGTATGAGGCTCAAACACAATCAACAGGAATAGTTAGAATGAGGAGTACTGGGAAGACAACTTCACCTGGTGGAATTTTCCAGAGAACTTTGGTATAACCCAGATGAGGGGAAGTCCCATGCAAGTCAAAAGAGATAGCTTCCAGGACTGGCAGACCATGTAAAAAAAGACAAAGCTGACACGAGCAAAATACCACATCAAAAGACTCAGGTCCTCACTCAAGGATTCACTCATTTTGTTGGTGTCGTTGGTAATACGTGACACAATTTCACCTAGAACAGGAAGCACATACAGTATTAGCACCATAGAGTTTAGATTTAACGTTTTTTAAATGTTAATACAAATACATAATTTATATAAATATTTCAGAATACATGCACAATGAATTATATGGGATATATCAAATAAACATTTATGGCCTTTCCAAGTCTTTTTTTTTTGTCAATGACGAACCCTGTCCATGAAGCCAGCCCTATGTAAGCCTGGCATAGCAAGACTAATATCAATGCAATTATCTTTTTTTACTCTGGCAGATTCGTCTGGTTTCCAGGCTAGCCCTATGTGTGCAAAGTATTGGGAAGTTGACTTGCCTGAATTACTGGCATCAAAGAAAGCAATCTCCTGTTTCAGCACAGACTGGAAGACTATACCCTGGACTGAAGTATGGATGCGACTCATGGTAATGTTATACATGAGGTCGCACGCAAACTCAAACACAGCACTGGAGGAGATAGCAAAAATAGTGAGTGAGTGGAGACTGCAAATTGTAACCACTTTCAACCTGGCATCCCAAAATCCTTCAATATTTTTCAAAATTATTCAAATATTTTCAAAATGTTTGGAAAATAGCAGATCTGCAAACTCACAACGCAAATGCGTTGTGAGCTTGTAGATCAGCTAATTTTGAAAATCCTATGTATAAAATATGGCTAGTGGTTAAAGAGCACAAAATATGACTAATTACAACTAGTAGTCTATTAATAATAAGAAATATAGATAAATAGTAAATCATAATAATACATTTTCAATAGTTATGAAATGAGCAACCTTATGATGAAGACGTCTTGTCTACCAAATCATAATCTAAAACCACTCAAACAATACAAGCAAGTTTGAACATATTGTTACATGTGAGCAATGCCTTTTGCTGTCTTTGTGGCTCAACAAATACACAACGCTTACCTTGCAACAGTCATCAGTGTCATAACTGCAATGGCTGAAGTGAAAGCATCAGGAGTCTCTTCATTCATGATCCAGTCAGCCATGCGGCCAGTATACTGAGGGATAGCCATCTCGCCTGAGGACACAGTGCAGACATTTTAAGTCGACATACTGTACATTTGGAGCAACAGAATATTTAGAATTTAGAATAATTAGAAGGCACAGGTTTGATCCCTACAGTACCATCACATCATCCTGTTACAGGATGATGTATCTAACCCTGAACCTCATCCTGCTCCAGGTGTTACTGCCCCTGTCCGCTGACCTCTCATCATGTGACAAGCAAACATGTAAGTGTTATACATTATGCCACAGGATGTGTGAACAAAATGTAAAGTAACACATTTCTAGTTATGAAAACCTGATGCTTAAATTCCTTCTTTTTTTTTTGCATTATCTCTAGCAAAGAAAACTGTCTGCACATTTCCTTACATTCAGGGTTGATCAGGCAAGCACAGATGGTTCTGCTAGCTAAACCTTTGCAAGTAGAAGTGGATAATAAGTCTACGCAGCCCTAGTGAACGGACTGATGAATCATAAATCTAGTAGTTTAACCAACTAAAACTTGGCACTTTGCAAATAATTATGCATTGCTATTAACACAGCAACAATAATTAATGATTAACTTTTGAATAGGCCAAGGTGAAGACCCACGTACCCCAGGAGGAGAGAGCAACCAGAATAAGCACAACAACAAAGCGATTAGTGTAGGGCAGCATGTATGCCATCAGTCTCTTCAGGGAGGCCCCACTGCCACTGGTCTCCTTTGGTTTCTCACGGGTCATCTTCGTTAAAAGAGGCGAGATGTAACCACTCCAGTAGGCCCAAGCCACTACTGTTATGACATAGTTCGGTAATAGCTGTAAAACAAATGAGGGGTTTCACTTTAAAATTCATTTCATACATGCTGGTTTAAGGGGGGTAAATGTTACTTTCACTTTAGTTTTGTGAGCAATTGATATTTTGATATATTTGATTCAATTCAGTTATTGAAAATAATTGACTTGGCTTTGTTTATTTTATAGCATTACAACTTACAGTACATCATTTACAAGTTCAAGAAATATGCATCAGTGTGCTGTTGAAACTAATGTAGGCGTCAGTGACTCGATACGAAGAGTGTCTGCTACATGTCTAAATTAATTGTAATTGTAACCTTTCTCTATATACCTTATATTACTAAATTTACGTATGTATGTATGTATGTATGTATGTACTGTATACTATGTATGTATTTATTTGTGTGTGTGCATGTGCGTGCGTGCGTGCGTGCGTGCGTGCGTGCGTGCGTGCGTGCGTGTGTGTGTGTGTGTGTGCGTGCGTGCGTGCGTGCGTGCGTGCGTGCGTGCGTGCGTGCGTGCGTGCGTATATAATAATTATAATCATATAATCATATAATATTAATATCATTATATTTATGATGATATTATTTGATATTATTTATACATATATAAAATTACACAGCAACTACACACCCTTTCCCAGGAGTACCACCCCCACAAATGGTCCGAGGTGGACTGACCCAGCACCCAGAGAAGGCTGATGTAGACTGGACAGAGGAAACACAGGACCCCAATGCTCTGGAGCCCCGCGAAGCCATTTATCCATGGTGGGCTTCCAGGGTAGGTGAAGATGAGGAAGAGCAAAAGGCCGGCCCTGGCCAGACCTCCACCCCACAAAGTGATGAAGGGATGATGGATGAGGAGAGGGGAAAACTGGGCTGCGCCGATTGTGTGCACCACACACACATCCAGGCACAGCAAAAGTGGATAAAACAAACAGCTCATTTTCCCCACCATGCCACACAGGTTCTGTAAGAACAAGGTGTGAATTTTAATTCATGCATCCACAAAACAATCCCTGTTCTAAATTGATACAGCAGGGCTTTGGAATACATAGTTGTAAGGCTCTTATCTCAAAACACACAGGTTTAAGGGGGGTAAATGTAACTTTCACTTTTGTTTTGTGCTAGGCAATTGGTATTTTTGGATTCAGGTCAGTTATTGAAAATCATTTTCGGTTTCGTTTATTTTATTGTATACCTCACAATTGTGAAGCTGTAGCTGAATAATGACTGTTACCTGGCATATAGGTTTTTCTCAGCAGACATGGCATATGCTCAGTGGTGTAAAGTAACTAAGTATATTTACTCAAGTACTGTACTTAAGTACAATTTTGAGGTATTTTTTACTTTAGTATTTCCAGTTTCAGTACTTTTACTCTTCTACTCTACTCAGAACCAAATATTATATTTTTACTCCACTACAATTATTTGAAAACTTTATAGTTACTTTGTAGATTTCGATAAATATTACAAATAATCGGCCATTTGAAAATAGCCGATCTACAAGCTCACAATGTGTCGTGACTCGTGATGCACATTGTGAGCTTGTAGATCTGCTATTTTTAATGCAATTTATACATCTGAAAACTTGTAAAAATGGGACATTCTGCATAATGAGTACTTTCTACTTTTGGTACTTTAAGTACATTTTGATAACAATACTTTTGTACTTTTACTCAAGTACATTTTGAGTATTTCTCCACATTGCAGTATTGATACTTTTACTTAAGTAAAACATGTGAGTACTTTTTCCACCACTGCATATGCTACAACTACAACCATATTATAACTCTATGGCTTCAACTCATAGAGTTAAAAATAAGCTTCAACTCCATAGCCAAACAAGAACTAAGATTTGACTCTCCGCGTAATGCGCATGCTCAGCGTCCACAACGAAGGGGTTCTGGTAAGTGTAGTCGTAAATACAGCATATTCTGCGTCTATGTACATTTAATAGCTGGCATTTGTAAGTTTTCAGTACAACTGAAATCGTAAACCCAACTTTCTAGCTGCAACATTATTGAAACAATGTTTTTGTGTTAGCCGAAAACGACCCAATATTTGGGTCAGGCGCTCATATCATGTCTAGATACGGAACAGCTCTACACGAGCACAGGCGACCATGGTCGCCAAAAGGCTTTCTTGTAAAGAATAAGAGTAACAACACAATGTAGAGACGCTAAATTAAGTTGCAAAAAAGCTAAGTTTAAAGATTCCTCAATACGAAACGGTAACATACCGAGTTCTTTTTCACATCCAGCGTTTGCGTGGAGGATGGATCGTCCAGGATCGAGAGGTATTCTAACTCTCAACTGTTGTTGTTGTTATTGTTGTTGTTGTTGTTTTACTCCAGAGTCCAGACTAATTAAAATAGTATCTAGATTATTTCCCTGCTCATTTAACCATTCGGCGATCGTTCAGTCAGTGCGCGCTTTTGCTACGACTGTGGAACAATTGAAAGTGAAAGTATAAAATAAGATCAAGCCTGCAATGGAAATCCCCTCGGATCCCATGCATGGTCTGTCAAGCGGGGACATGGTGGCTCCTAATCTAACCACATTCTGTTGGCCTCGGTTGGACTGCTGCGCCAGTGTTTCCCCTGTTAACAACCCAGACCCTAAACTATAGGTTTTTACGGTTACATTATTATTTGTCGCCACAAATAATAATGGTTAAAAAGGATCATTTAAACAACAAACTTCAGGTTGAAATGCATATTTCGTGTGCGATGCTGCCACCGCGTGGCCGTGCACCATGCTGCACACTGTGCCATGTTTTGTGAGAGAAATGAGCAACCAGGTCTAGGAAAACAAGACCAAAAGAAGCAACTATACGGTATAATGAGCACTTTAAATCTAAATGCACCGGCTATTAAAAAAAAAACTCTTGCAATAAAATGTGGAATATTTGGAATATTTTTGAAACATTTCAACAACACAAATCTTGCAATAAAATGTGGAATATTTGGAATATTTTTGAAACATTTCAACAACACAAATCTTGTATGGGGCTCACAGGCTGGCACAACACATTTTTAGATGGGGGTTAGGGACAAATACATATTAAATTGGGGGTCCGTGACATGAAAATGGTTGAGAAACAGTGTTTCTCAACCATTTTCAGTCAGTGTTTCTGAAACACTGATTTAAACGACATCAGGAAACAAGCCCAAATCTGCAGCAACTACACTTTCGAAACAAGCCCCAAAAACCGCAACCACCACAAGAAAAAGAAGGCCAGCGTCGCTTGTAATAAGCGGACATGGCAACATTACACTGTGCATACTTATCCACATCAAACAAAGCACTCCTTTCCAATTCGCTCATTCCAGACTTGGTTTGTCGTGCGTATCTTTGTATGTAATGTTGCAGAAGACATTTTGTACAAAGCCTGGAAACATTTAGACCTGATTGGTTTCCTTCATTAGGCCTTATGTTAAAATGATCGTTTTGCCATCAAGGATTTAATGTAAGACAGCTGACATAATGCAGCGATGTCTGACGTCCCCCAGTGGTTCTCAACCAGTGGTGCGGGGACCACCACTGGTCCTTGGGGGGGGTTCCAGGTGGTCCCCAGCTAAATGATGGAGAGTTGACCAAATGGACCCTTATAGTTATTTAACTCTAGAGAGTGTAAAATGAAACCATTTGGACCCTTACGGCCCGTAAGGGTCCATTTGGTCTACAGCATGGATTTGTGGAAAAAATCTTATCCAACGACAACAAAATACTCTTTAAGTTTTGGGTCTGAGAGGCTAAATCTCATCAAATGGTGGTCCGTTGCTCAAATGCCGAATAAATAATGGACCTTGATATGAAAAAGTTTGAAACCCACTGGTTTAAAAAGCTATACCAGTGTAAAAAAAAACTTAATGTAGCTTCACTATCAGGCTTTTATTAATACGTGGACACATTGTTATTTTCCACCTCAACAGTAGCCTCGGTCCCAGCCTCACTTATCTGCCTCAACAGCGAGTGCGCACGCTCAGACCAGTGTTGCCATGTCGGCTTATTATAAGCGACTTTGGGCTTCTTTTTCTGTGAAGTTGCTTGTACAAATTGGTGGTTGCGGTTTTTTGGGCTCGTTTCTAAAGTGTACTTGCTTATTAAGGCTTGCTTCCTACATTTAATTATTATTTAAACCAGTGGCTCTCAAATATTTTCATGAAAATGTTTTGTGCCCAGGGAGCATTTGTTGTTAGAAAATGTTCCCCAAAAAATATTCCAAACGTTCCACATTTTATTGCAAGACTTTTTGAAAATAGCAGATCTACAAGCTCACAACGCGTCGCAGGTTTAGAGTGCTCATTGTGGCCTAGTTGTTGCTTCTGTTGGGCTTGTTTTCCTAGACCTGGTTGCTTGTTTCTCTCGCAAAACCTGGCAACGCTGGCTCAGACATGGCAGCTGCCTTTTTTGGGAAGCAACAATTCATACCGTTAGTTTCAGGTATTTTTTATTTGATTAAATAAGACGACAATCATTCGTCGACGGGCATTTAGGATTGAAGCACTGTGACTAGTCGGCGTGACAATGGAGTGAAGTGACAGTGTTTTGTGAGAAGCCTCGATCTGGATGGAACCGACGGGTCTACGAGACGTTTTCAACTGTATAACATTGTGTAAGCAATAGCATAATACGCCCAACGAGAGTAATCGCTATGTTGGCACGTCAGCCTGAATCGACAGTTAACGAGAATAATTCACCTCCTTCGCACACAACTAGGTGTCTAACGTAACAACGCTGTTGTTACATTGTTGTTTTATTCCTTCTTTTTTTTGTGTGGTTCTCGAAAGCTTCTTCAGGCCCATGCAGAACGGATCATGTAGGCCTGGTTTTTTACATAGTTACTGTACGCGCGTGACGTTCCACATAATCACATCTGGATTCGGATGCAGTGGTGTTGGAAAATATGAATTGTGTATACATTTAAATGTGTAGATCGTGAGTCTTGGATTGCTCTGCTAGAACAGTGGTTTTCAACCTTTTTTTCATATCAAGGTCCATTATGTATTCGGCATTTGAGCTACGGATTCACCATTTGATGAGATTTAGCCTCTCAGACCCAAGACTGATTTTGTTGTTGTTGGATAAGATTGTGTCCACAATTCCATGCTGTGTTGATGTGGTACCATAGGAGAGATAACAGGCAAATGTTGATCAAAAATAACAATTCTTCTACATTCTCTAATTGTGTAGACTTTTTAAATTAAGTAATGCAATGATTTAACTCTTGAGAGCTTAAAATGAAACCTTGGTTTCATTTTACACTCTCAAAAGTTAACTATCTATAAGGGTCCATTTGGACCCTTATAGAAACAAGTAGGCGCTAGAAACAAGTAGGCTTAAAGAAGCTGTTATTTCTCTTTTATAGCCTTTGCTGCAATGGACGATTTCGGTCATCCAAAACATCCAAACAACAATGTTCCCCATCATCCCCCTCATATGCATAGAATGCCTCCAATCACCGATGCAGCTGGAATGCACCACCACATCCAACATGGTCAGTATTCATTATGTGTTTTGCAATGCTTTTCAATGACACATGTCAGGAATTTTACAAATCATAACCAGGTGTCATTTGTTGTTTTTCCCAGGGCACTTACACATCACTGATGGAAGCAGGAATTTTCATTTGGAGAAAGATGCCATTTCCAGAAAACAGTGTCATCACTCTGTCATTTCTGACCCGCAGGCACTGATGATTTCCCAGTGCCCACCACATAACTCTGTTATTGATAATGGTAAGCGATAGAGTTGTTGGAGGTCTTGTCCTCACTGAACATCACTTTTTTAAGAACCTACTTGGTCTACTGGCTCAAATGTTTATGACTGAGTCCACACATCTTTTTTAAATATAACTTATAACATTCATCAAGTATTTGTTTAACATAAAAAATAAAATTATGGGAAAAGGGATAACATGCTCAGCCTCGGATATGGCAGCTGAAAGTGGGAACAACGCTTCATAACACGTTTTCATATCTGAATAATGAATAATAGGCAGATAGATACAGCAGGGCAGAAAGGTAAAACTCGTTCCTAAACCCCCTGCTTTGATCAAGTCATCAAAGTCCAACTCCCAGACAAGTTCTGATGCAATGGCCATGAGTGACATGTTCAGGTGTCATCCTCATCCTTAGTTCATTTTGAATCATCGGCATTTGTGAAAACCTTCCACACATGTTTTGGTGAACAATTATGAAATATGTACTGCAGTGGCAGCTTTAGCTTTTTCTGTTTTGAGTTAACGTTTTGCTAATCTGAGTTCCCAGAAGTTTTCGCCAGCTCTGGCGAGGAACAACGTTTTGCAGACCCGCTAAGTGCATGTTGCTCCATGTAGACAGTGGTAAAATTGACATTTGTAGAAAAGAAGAAGGTATGGCCGTGCACTGTAAAGTAGCTCACAAAATAAACTTTTATTGAGGACAATGTTTCAACCTATACAGGTCACCTATTAGGGATGGGACAGTTAAAAGGTTAACCGTTTAATCGGAATGAGTGTCACTAACCGTTTAGGACTTAATAACATAAATTAAATCAAATAAAAATACATCAAATATTAACAGAATATAAAAGGGATAAATAACTTAAATATAATCTATAATTGTTCCTCATACAATATTTTACAATACCTTTATAAAGAGAAAACATTTGAACAGAAGAAAACAGCCTTGCAGAATGATATATAGACCTAATGTATGTTACAATACATGGTGTAGGCCGTATTTGAACTGCCCACACATAGGACTTCAACTTTATTTATTGAGATGACGTCATAAACGGTTAACCGCCCACAGTCGAAAGGTTAAACATTTACCAAAAAAGGTCAAAAATGCCCATCCCTATTCAATAGGTGTGTTTAAATACTCAACCAGTGGGGAGAGCCACACTCAATCCAAAAGCAGAGCAGCTCCTATAGTAATTAAACACAACCCAACAGATCTATAGGCCCAAGCTGCACCCACAAATGGCACACTGTGAGCATACAGATCTGGCAAAATGACAAGTGGCAAAAAATGCCAAATAATAAAGATAAGAAGAGAACATTTCTCCATAAATACCAAAGAGGGAATCAAGGGTGGATGTGGTTAAGAACACATCTCTATATAACACGTTCAAAGACAAGTATAAATAATAGCACTGTCAAAAATAAAGGAGGGATGTCAACTAAATGCTAAGAACACCTAATGGATAATAAACAAACAAATGAATAAGAAAACGACCAACAAATGTACAAAAATATATAAAATGTAATACAAAAAATTATAACAGAAAAATCTCTAATTTAAGAAAATGTTATTGCAAAAATGTGTAATAGAAAATTATTTAATACGAACAAAAGGTCAAGAAACTGACATTTGACCTGCCTAGTACGCTCTACAGGCACATCATTGCGTGAATTAATCAGTTAATTTACTAATTTACATTTACTCAAAACATTTTTACATTAATACATCTTAAAGGGGTAGTTCACCCCCCAAATAACTTTTTTTCTATTGATTACTCACCCCATGGAGCCTTGAATTCATGGATATTTTTTTGTTTTTGTCGCATTCCTTCCTTTATTATTTGATTATAATAAATTTAGCCCCATTGATTCCGGTAGGAGACACAAATGCATTTGTGTCTCCTACCGGAATCAATGGGGACACATTTATTATAATCATTTTCCCTTTTTCTATGTGATTCTCAAAGCTTAGAATGGTCCGAGAATGGATAATGCCACTGCACCACTAACATTACGCATAATCACATCTGGATTCGGATTCAGTGGTGTGTGTAAAATATGAATTAAAGTATTAAAATTTGTAGGCCTACTACATCATGAAGCAGTAGGCTGATAGAAGCTGTTACTTCTCTTTTATAGCCTTTGCTGCACTTGGGGATATTGGTCTCCATCCAAAAAACACCAACCATGGCCCCCCTATACATAGACCTACAGTCACAGAGGCAGCTGGAATGCACCACATCCAACAGGGTCAGTAGTATTCATATGTGTTTTGTAATGTTTTTCAATGACACACATCAGCGATTTACAAATCATAACCAGGTGCCATGCGTTGTCTTTCCAGGGCACTTACACATCACTGATGCAAGTAGGCATTTTCATTTGGAGAAAGATGGCACTTCCAGAATACAGGGTCACTCTGTAATTACAGACCCACAGGCACTGATGCTTGCCCAGTGCCCACCACAGAACTCTCTTCCTTTAGTCCTTGATAATGGTAAGTGATAGAATTGTTGCAGGTCTTCACATCACTTTGCTACTGTAATGTAATGCACAATCTATGTAAAGCGCTTTGGATAAAAAGCGCTATATAAATGCACCATTTACCATTTACTGTATGAACCTGCTTGGTCTTCTGGTTCAAAATGTTCATTATTGAGTCCACATATTATTTGAAATATAACTGTGTTAGTTCATTAAGGATTTGTATTACATGAAAATAAAATACTGATGGGGAAATAAGGAAGCACATGCTCATACATGGCAGCTGCCAGTGGGAAGTAACACTTCATAACGCTGGTTGTAGTTGTTTGTTAAATAGAGAACAAACTCATACATTTTGGTTGAACACTTGAGCAACTGTCAGTGTGACAGTGGAGTGAAGTGACAGGAAATTTGTTTTGTGAGAAGCCTCAATCTGGATGGAACCGAGGGTCGACGAGACTTTTTCAACTGTATGACATTGTGTAAGCATATAAGCCCAACTAGAGTTATTATGATGCCACTTTCTTTTTTTGAATTTAAGCTTCAGGCCCAGAACGGATAATGGTACCACTAACGTTACGCATAATCACATCTGGATTAGGATACAGTGCAGTGGTGTTTGATAATATGAATTAAGATCTGTAAGCCTGCATCGAATACATTGTCTTGTGCAGTTGCTTAAAGAAACTGTTCTCTTTTTATAGCCTTTTCTTCAATGGAGGATATTGGTCTCCTTCCAAAAAACACCAATGTCCCTCATATGCATAGACCTACAATCACAGATACAGCTGGAATGCACCACCACATCCAACAGGGTCAGTATTCATTATGTGTTTTGTAATGCTTTTCAATGACAGCAATATCAGCAATTTACAAATCATAACCAGGTGACATGTGTTGTTTTTCCAGGGCACTTACACATCACTGATGGAAGCAGGAATTATCATTTGGAGAAAGATGTCGCTTCCAGAATACATTGTCACTCCGTAATTACAGACCAAATGATGATGGCCCACTGCCCAGTCTGCCCACCACAGAACTCTGCTCCTTTCGTCCTTGATAATGGTAAGTGATAAGAGTTGTCGGAGGTCTTGTCCTCACTGAACATTACTTTTCCATGGACCTTCTTGGTCTACAGGTTTTAATGTTTATGATTGAGTCCACACATTATTTGAAATATACTTTTTGTAGTTCATTAAGAATTTGTATTACATAGACATCTAATTATATGGATCTCGGGATCCACATGGGAATGGCATGGATCTCAGACTGTTTATGCTAAAATAAGGAAGGTACGAGAATAATTCAATGCAAGCACGTATGGCCCGTCAGTCTACCTCCGAGGCAGACCCTCTTGTCCTCAAGCAAGCACAAAGTTGACCTATTGATATTGTAGATTAGAACATTAGCTGAATGTCAAGAGATATGCCCATAGGTATCACTTAAGTTGTAACCAGTTAAGCCCTATATAAGTCATATGACAAATAGAAAAAATAGCCGTCTTCCTTATTTTTGAAAATGTTAAAAATGTGAAAACTTTTGAAATTTCTTGACATTTATTAACTAGATGACTAAAATAGTCTGAAAGTGGTTAATTGATTGTCCTAAATGACTTGCTGCTATGACTTGCTGCTAAACAATTATTCTACTTACAGCACGCCTTAATATGCCGGCCAACAGTGGGAGCACTGCTTCGGAGAAAGCAGGACCTGCCAGGAAGAAAGCCAAATCCAAATCCAAATCTAAATCCTCCAAACCCAGAGTGGCTGAACCATCTAAGTGGAAGCAAAACCAGCAGAAACAGCTGAGGATGGAGGGCAAAGCCTATGTAAGCAAACGAAAAAAAGATGGTGAAGCTGTGAAAAAACAACCAAGGACAATAGGATCATCATGCACCTCAAAAGCATGCAAGAAAGCCTCCAATCGATTTTGCCATGACTTTAAGGAAGAAATCAGACAGAAGATGTTCGATGGCTTCTGGCAGGGTATGAATTGGTCTCAGAGAAAGATATTTATCGCAGGATTAGTGGACCGGGTCTCGGTGGAGAGGACACGGGCAGCAAAAGAAAATTCGCGGAGATCAGTCTCAATGCGCTATCATTTGAGACTCAATGGCAAAAGAAAACAAGTTTGTAAGCACATGTTCCTGGCTACTTTGGGAGTTGGAGAGTGGTCTGTGCAAAGCTGGGCCCAAAAGAAGTATTTTAACAAAAAGACTGAGACACAGAAAAAGAAGATAAAAAAGAAGCAGGAGACTCCCCAGACCACACAAAAAGAGACTGGTCCAGTTGTAGCCACAACTACTAGCCAAGTAAACCAGGAAGGTAAGTTAATAATTAGCATATACACTGTGTATACTTATTTAGCTGATGAAAAAACAGTATGGAAAATTATTTTTCCATCATGATATGAATAAAACTGTTTTACATAGTCACTCATGGTGATATAAGAATATGAATATTTGTTATTGGCCACACTATCAACCATTTTCAACAATACTTTTTTATATATTATAGTAAATATTAATAAATGGTAGTTTTTCACAGTATTGATGACTTTGACCTCTTATTGTAGAACACGACAATTCCTCGGACCACGACGAAAGCTTACCATTGGAGCCAGTGGAGCAGGAGCAGGAAGGGCCTTCCAAAAAGAAATCCAGAGTTGCCAAACCACTGCAATGGAAGCAAAATAAACAGAAGCAACTTAGAATGCAGGGTAAATCGTATATCACTAAAAGAAAAAGAGATGGCTCCTCCGTGACTAAGGAGCAGAGGAAAATGGGAGCAGGGTGCGCCTCCAATGCATGCAAGAGAGCATCAAGCCGCTTCTGTACTGACATCAACGAAGACACAAGGAAGGAAATCTTTGACAAATTCTGGAATGGCATGAATTGGACAGAAAGAAAAGTTCATATCGCGGGACTCGTTGACCGTGATATAGTGGAGAGAACACGAGCACCGTGGACACAGTCAAGAAGGACAGTGTCACTGCGCTATCACTTGATAGTTGCGGGTGACAGAAAACAAGTTTGCAAAAAGATGTTCCTCTCTACTTTTGGGGTTGGGGAGTGGTCTGTGCTCAACTGGGCTCAAAGCCCAACAAACCAGCAGACAGATTCAGCTGAAACCTTGGCAAAGGAGAAGAAACTGTTGCCAAGGAAATCTCCAAAAGCTTCGGAGCACTCAGTCCTGAGGGAGTTCCTCGAGAGTCTACCAAAGGTGCCCTCATACCCTGGCAGCACTTCTGTCAGTAAGCTGTATCTGGAGCCAGTGTTCTCCAACATGGCCGATGTGTACCGACACTACCAAAACCACTGTTTAGAGAAACAAACCAAACCTCTCTCCCGACAGGTGTTTTGCGTTGTGTTTAAAAGAATGGATTTGGGCTTGTGTGATCCCAAGAAGGATCAAAGTTGTTCTACTTATAACTCAGCGGGGAACTTGTTCAATGAGCTTTGGGAAGAATACTGCATGGAAAGTGAAGCCGCAGGGGGGCCACATCCACAGAAAGCTGTAGTCCAATAGCAGGGGCATCACGCACGCCTCAATTCTGAGTGGGCACAATTGGAGCGGGGGGCATGTAGGTCTTTCCCCAGAAAAAAAAAAGAAAGAAAAGAAAATGACACAATTTTCTGCTCATATCTGCATGTGACGTTTGACATTATATTCAAAGGCTTTCGGCGGATTATTTTAAAACTTCACTAAATAGCTCAGTAATCTCCAACTTTACATTAGGGTAAAATACTGTATATATTTAGAGATTTTAATGTCAATTATTTGTGCTGTTATTGTTATTATAACTATTATTATTCACTAGCTTCTGCAGCCATGTATCATGTAAAAAAGCTAAGTCTTGTCCGCTTCAACCAAACATTTTAAGGGGCATAAATTCACATACAAACACTATATTCACAATGCAAGTTAATTTAGAGAACAGAAAACCACAGACACAAGGAACCAGCCATCATGGTAATAGTTCTATTTTCAAACAATGCATAGGAATCAGAACGTGTACAGATGAGACAGCTGACACCACAGTATTTTTAGTATAGATACAGATATTTTCCTTGCATCTTGACCTGGAAATATGAAATGGAATTCACTGGTTTGCTAACTATAACCTTTGATGTTGGTAAGAAGATATAATCTCTCTTTTACTAATATTAAGTGGGATGCTTTGCAGTCACAAGTCATGACTAGCCTTCTACTGTAAGCTACTGGATTGAGGGATAGCTAACTACTATAGTAGGTAGCAATGACATAATTACATATTATTTCAAAAATAATAGTACTGTCAACTCCTCCCCCCCTAAATAAAGAAAACGTGGACCCTCAGTTTCAAGGGCATGACGCCACTGTCCCATAGGGATGGTCAAGAGCAGACATTTCATGGTTATACATTGAGTTAAACATTGTGTTGTGTGCCAAGAATGCATCATTTGTAATATTAATGTGTTAATTGTTGTGAAATGCATGGTAGAACCTACTATATGTGAATTGATGTAATGTTCTGTTTGGGGTCAAATGTTTTGCCAAATCAACCATCTTAAATTGGATTGTCATTAATAGGTTTGTTAAGCATTGGTTGTGGTTAACCAAAATACATTGCTGCCAGGAACAAGTCAACAATATTTGAAACAATCTAATCTTATAAGTAATCAAAAGGCTGTTTTAGTTTGTGGATTGAATTAAGTGCAATTATTTGTCAGATTGTTCTTTATAATTTAACTTCTTTGAGATAGTGTAATTGTTCCTCAGCCTTTTTCAGTTTATGAGAAAATGAATAACATGATTCTTTGTTAAATCATACCAAAATATGTTTATCTTGATTTGACATTTAAGAGAATCTTAATAAAGGTCATTTGGTCAAATTCAAGCCACACTCTGTTCTCTTAACTATGATGACATTCTGCGTTGTAATAATAGTGTGTTTGATCTAACCAAACGCACACTTTTCTGTGACAAGGCACAGCCACACACACACACACACACACACACACACACACACACACACACACACACACACACACACACACACACACACACACACATACACACACACGCACACATAGGCAAGTAGCCCACTGCTATTCTTCTGTACACAGTGGCAGGAAGTTGTCCAGATATCCGCAGGGGCTTCTGAAAAAGAATGAGTGAACAGTGGGCGGGGTGGTTGTATTAGAAGGTGGGATGGGGGTACAGTCAGAAAAGACTGTTCACACAGTTCCATTGTGAACAGCAACAAGTCCTGCCAGTTCACAGAACCACAGGGAATCCAGAGTGATTACACCTTAAAGTCACAACAACGTTCTGGATAGTGGAGCCAGGTTTCTAGTTGAACCGAAGACCTGTACTGGACCACGTACTGCTTGGAGGAGAGAAGAGAGCTCCAGGTGACCAGGGGAGTAAAGATGTTGGTTCTAAGGACACTTGTTCTGCTTGGCTTGAGCAGGCTGTATCAAGGTGAGCTATCTACACACCCACAGTACATGTTAGTTGTTAAAAGTGTAGCAGGCCTGCTATTTGAATTATTGTGTGCAATACAAGTTGGACCTTGTTTCGTTAATCATACTCATCAGGTTAAACTCGGGTTAAACAAATTATAACGGTGAAAAGATAGGCTGCATTTCTAAAAGCTGACATTGATTTGGGAAAATCCATCAGGCCTGTTTGTTCTTGGCTCTGTTATTTGATCACTGTCGATGATCCCCCTACATGGCCTGCAGCAAAGTAAGCTTTTCTTTTGGAGATAAGAAAGACTATTTAACGCATCTAATTTCAGCTCTATTGTTCATAGGCTCCGTTATGATTTAATGGTCTCGTACACACCTGCCAAGCCCCATTGTCTTATTCCATCACATTCCACATCGCCACAGTGATGACCTTCAACCTTTATCAACCCGGCCCACTCCATTTCCTGTTGCTATTCGCCTCATCTGGAAACTTCCTGTTTGTGTCAGGCCCATTTCCTGTTCCCATAACGGCTCATGTTAGCACCCACCTTTAAATGGCTTGGCTTTCATTGTTATGGATGCTGGCTAACGCTTTCAAACAATATGCAGTTTGAAAATGTGGGTCAGATTTAAAGTCAACTTCCTTATTAATCGCTTTAACCCTGGCGTATGTAAAGCCCCCCCCCCCCAAAAAACAAACAGCAGATCTACGAGGTCACAATGCATCACGTTGTTATGCATTGTGATCTTCATGATCAGCTATTTTTGAAAAAGTAAAAATTCCCAAAAAATGAAGAATTTAGAAAATTGTGTTGAAGTGGTTAAAGCATTGCATGTCATTGGTCAAGTTATCACTACAGTGATCTGCGGTTCTGTGTCGTTTGCCCACCCATATGTAATGCTTGGATTTTGTCCACACAAACACCTAGCATATGCTGATGACAGGTGCATTGTAAAAGACTGGGTATCGTAGCATCCCAAATATATTGTGACATACATATTCATCCAAAGACTATTTGCATTTTATTTGTAACTTCTGCTTTATTGCCAGTTCAAGTATACTTCCTTTTTATGTAATTGATTCCACAGCTGCACCAAATGACCCGTGGGGCCAGTGTCCAACCAACAGACAATGCAAGGGCAAGTTCGGCGACGGGTCCTGCGACAGGGACTGCATGGAACCCGAGTGTCTCAGAGATGGTTTTGACTGCCTGAAGGACAGAGGCCACTGCAAGTAAAGCTCCCCACCTTTATTATTCAGTTATTATCTAATACAGTGGTTCTCAAAGTGTAGTCCTGGCTGTCCAAACGGACCCTGTGAGGTCTGTAACTCTTGAGAGTTATGGGGGTCCTTGAAATTAAAACATTTGAGAACCGCTGATCTAACACTCAGCCAGGTCAAATGATATCAATCGCTAGCCCTTACATGCTCGTACACACGTTCTATATCTCTTACTCTACATCTCTGTATCCCCCCCTCTCTCTCCCCCGGCTCCCGTCTTCAGTCCAGGCCATATTCAGTACTGTCGTGATCACTACGCCAACTCCCACTGTGAACAGGGCTGTGACAGTGCTCCCTGTGGCTGGGACGGCAGTGACTGCTTCAGGCACCAGAATACTCTGTGGGCTAAAGGCACCCTGGTCCTTCACACCACCGTACCCCTGCAACGTGGCACCTTTACCAATAGTTCCCTGCTGTGGGCTGTCAGTGTCCTCCTCCGGACTCCTCTCAAACTACGAGGCACCGCCCCCCTCGCTGTCAACAGGGACGTGTTCACCTTTAATTCCCAGCAGCTCACCGACCTCATGGCGTCCTCGACTGACTCAAACGGGTGAGTATTCAGCTTATAGTTCATACCGTGTGGTCACCGGGACTGTCAAAACGATCATTTCAGCAGGCATATAATAAGATTTACTTTACATAAAAAAAGGTTTACTGATATACTACATAGATCAACAAAATAGATGATTCAACTAACAAAAACATGATGAATAAACAGACTCATGGCTAATTTATGTTCCATCGTACGATGGTGTCACACATAGAAAATAGCAGATCTACCGCTATTTTGAAATTTGATCTACTAGCTCAAAGTGCATCGCATCCGCGACACATTGTGACCTTGTAGATCGCTGTTTTCGGCGTGCGACATGTCATACGACAAAGTATGAATCAGGCTTCGAAGACACAGTCAAGACAAGGACCTTTATAGGGCTGATATAACTGACTCATGTGCTACAGTATACGTGATATTTGCAGTGGTGTAAAGTAACTAAGTACATTTACTTAAGTACAATTTTGAGGTATTTGTATTTTACTGGAGTATTTCCAATTTCCAATACTTTTACTTCTACTCCACTACATCTCGGATCCAAATATTGTACTTTTACTCCACTATATTTATTTGAAAACTTTAGTTACTAGTTACTTTGTAGATTTTGATTATTATAACAAAACATACATTAACCACTTCAGCCCTATATACATTACGGCCATTTGAAAATAGCCGATCTACAAGCTCACAATGCGTCGTGATGCTACGCATTGTGAGCTTGTAGATCTGCTATTTTCTAAAGATTTTTATACATTTTGAAAACTTGAAATGGGACATTCTGCATAATGAGTACTTTCTACTTTTGGTACCTTAAGTACATATTGATGCCAATTGATGCAATACGTTTGCACTTTTACTCAAGTACATTTTGAATTCCGGACTTTTACTTAACAGAGTATGTCTGTATTGCAATATTGATACTTTTACTTAAGTAAAACATTTGAGTACTTTTTCCACCACTGGATGTTTCTACATACCACCCATCCATCAATACGAATGCTAACTCTATACCTTTACTCTGTTTTTTTTAGTTCCCTCCTTTTTCTTCAAGTGGACAACAGGCCTTGCTCCCGTCTTCCCTCTACGTGTTTCCCCCACGCTAACGAGGCGGCCAGCTTCCTGCGAGCTGTGATGTCACTGAAGCCTGCGTCGTTCCCCTCCTTCACAGAGCTTAAGGCCATCGTTGCTGTGAGAGGTATGAGGGAGGAAATAGGAGGGAGAGAAGAGGAAAACGTGGAACAGGAAACCAAAGGTAGGCCGACATGTCCTGTCATTACAAAGTGTGTCCTGCGCGCGTGCGTGTGCGTGTGTGTGTGTGTGTGTGTGTGTGTGTGTGTGTGTGTGTGTGTGTGTGTGTGTGTGTGTGTGTGTGTGTGTGTGTGTGTGTGTGTGTGTGTGTGTGTGTGTGTGTGTGTGTGTGAGAGAGAGAGAGTGTGCACTTGTGCACACATAGGTGGGTTAACATGCCCATACTCTTGCACAGTCACACGCACAATTGTTGAATTCCGTCCAACCCAAATATTACTCAATGCACTAAAGCCCTCAGTGTTAAGGTTTTGTTCAGTTCTTGGTGATCAGGTTTTTTCAGACTTTCAGAGCTTAATTTTTTAATGTGCAGACATTTACATACTGACTCACAGCTTAATATGATCTGTCATATAGTGTAATGAGACGATGTGAAAGTGCACTATGCATAATGTCACTTAGATACCAATGTACATTCAGCATTCTATGAATGTTGATGATAGTACATTTGTAACCCTCTTCTCACAGAGCAGGCAACTCCTGCGTGGCTGTGGGCTGTGATCGCTGTGGCGATTGGTCTGGCGCTGGTCCTGGCCCTCGTGGTGTTCCTGGTGACGAGGAGGGTGAGGCGGCGGCGAGCAGAGCGGGAGGGGGGAGGAGAAAGGGTGAGACACAGGTCCACTGTGACCGACAACGACGGCGGCACCAAGGCCTGGGCACAACACGTGCCCCATCGAGACCACCGGGTCCGGAGCGGGAGGGAGAAAGACAGGAGCGGTTTGAGGAAAAAGAAGAAAGCCAAGGAAGCCGAGAAGAAGAGACGCAGGGAGCCGCTGGGGGAGGACGCCATGCGAATGCGGTGGGTATAAGCTTTAGGTTTCACACTTATGTAGTTGTGAAACTTGGCAATTAATTCCAAAACAATTGGTCGGCTGTTGCACTTTGCCCTCGTCTCTTTGCCATTACATGAAGTTTAATGTAACCAGGACATTATAGAACCCTCCTCCCCACCCATCCAGGGTCACACAGGTACAATAAAATCACAGAGGCCATTACATTCCGTTTGATATATTGTCATTGATACTGATAAGCAGAATTAGCAACAAATACATTTAAAAAAGCGTTTAAAAGAAAGAAAGAAAGAAAGAATGAAAGAAAGACAGACAGACAGAAAGAAAGAAAGAAATCATCACTACCAATAAGTGTGATTAATAATTGTCATTACAACATTAAGCAAAGTAGTCAGGATTATCATTTTAGGCAATTGTGTAGCTCTAGTCTCTTAGTTTGATGAGTGGTTTGCATGGATATGTCACCATTCTGCCAATCTGGGAACCCATCGTCAAATAAAAAGGTAAAACAGCGCCCTCTGCTGTTTTTCACTTTTCCATTTGACTCTGGGCGGAGCTGTACGGAGGACCCATGCTCACGGGAAACCGGGGTTTTGGTCTGCCCTCAGCCCTCCACTTCCGGTGGTGCACCTATATGTTTTCATTCCCACTAACACCATTTCTCCCAAAGAACATGGATCATTTTGGTTATAAGCCCACTTGTTTCTATGATGAAAGAGCAAGTTAAAATGTTACTAACTTTCCGTGGTTTTGTCGGCTCCGAGGACGCTATTGTTAAATGAGTTTCGGTTTGTTTCCAGTGGGAAGCGAGCCGCACACATGTAAATCCCGCCCACTACATTTGATTGGGTAAAGCGCGGCCTGCTTCCTGATCTGAAGGCACACCCACTTGTAGCCAATGTGCATGGGTTGTCAAAACGGCTCCCGACAGATCTAAGTGCAGCTATGGATCTGTTCTTGAGAGATTACCATTCTGTTTACTTAAAGGTGAAGACCACTCATTTTCAACATTGAACTATGTCTTTAATACACCTTAGAGCTGTTGTGTGGAGAAGAAGAAGAAAAAAGTCCCCCCCCCCTATGTTGCCTAGAACTGGATAATTGATTGAGGTCATGTGATCAGTGACATACGCAGGGTGTACTTTTGGCTGAGGGGGCGGAGCCAAAAGTACACCCTGCGTATGTCACTGATCACATGACCTCAATCAATTATCCTTTTCTAGGCAACACAGAAGGGGGGGGACTTTTTTCTTATTTCCACACAACAGCTCTAAGGTGTATTAAAGACATAGTTATTGAACTATGTCTTTAAAGTTGAAAATGAGTGGTCTTCTCCTTTAATCTCATAGTTGTGTGTTGCTCTGGATATGAGCGTCTGCTAATCGGCATTTTCACATTTGACCATTTATTTTAACTTCCTAGTGGATTGTTTGTTTGTTTTGTCAGAGAGGAAGGTTCAGTAACTTTGTGTCCTTCTGCTCTCAATGTGTCCACCATGATGAGGTGGTGTATGCTTCACTTCTCCATTAGTACCCAATGTCTGAATATTATGACAGCCCTCCATTGTTTGGGAGGACTTGAGAGGATGTTTAGTCTATTAAAACAATGATGTCATTAAGGACGGATATATGCCTCAGTCATAGGCCTATAATGGTTTCAACTATTGGGCTGTGTAGTTCTTCCCTTTATAAAAGCTCCCACTGAATGTTACTATTTTTTATTGTACATGGACTTTTAAACTTTTTTTAAACGGGGAAACGTTTTCAGCAGAGTTTCATATTCATACAGTTTCAGATATTCACACCTACAGTAGTAGCTGCAGCTGAATACAAGTAGTATCACACATCGGTGCCTCCCTCAGGCAGACATGTGTGAAGCAGTGAGAACATTGAGACACTCAGACAATAGTCCTTGAGAAAGGAGAACGTTTGGCCTAGCTTTTTTTTCCCATGCCTATTGCCTAGCTTTTCAAGGAGACAGTCTAGCGATTCAAATCAACACATTTGTGGCCCTCTTCTTTAACTTTTAATCACTTATACTTTGTCGTACAATGAATAGCAAGCTCACAACACGTACTGTAGCATCGTAACATGTGCTATTTTTGAAAAGTGCTGCCTATTTTTGACCATTATGGCCCATAATGTCATGCCAAAAATAGGGACGCCAGCGTTAATGTGGTTCAGTTACCACTGCCCTAACCATTGACAAATTAACAACCATTCCCAACCAGGCTTCTATTTTGATATGACCTTGCACCAATTTTAGACCTCTGAAAAGGGACCTGGATATAGGAAGTGACACAGACTTCACACAGAGTTCAATGGAGGACATAAGACGTCAAGAGGATGCGTCCATCCGTGACCACAGGATCCAGGAGCAGAAACACTTCCGATCTGGCCACTCGCAGCCCCATAGGTCGATGCAACGTAAGGAAACGTCCTGGTTTTTCTGTGTTATTCCTTGACTGTGCCCATATATACAAATGAGGGAAAGCAGCTGAAAGGCCACATACTGTCACTGTATAGTCTCCGTGATATACATCATAAGGAAAGTACCTGGGTACTCTCTGGCTTCAGTTCAATAAATGTACAGAAATCTGTGCAGAAACATTGACAACTGACTGTCCTTACAGTACTGTATGCTAATATACTGTATATCATTTGAGACAGTAGCAGGACCAGTGCAAAAGAAAAGTGGAAAACACCATAGACACTAGTCTGTACAGCGAATATCTCAACATTCAGTTTATTCCACATCCAATATTTTAGATTTAAGCAATAATCAATATATCGCAACTTTCAACCGCTGCTGGGAAACAATTATGTGGTGGTGGGTAAGTAGTTTACCTATATATACACCCAGACTCCCCAGAGTTTTGTCACTATTTGACATGGTGGTGATACACATGTTCAGCACACAGTGGCGTGCTTATATTGATCGGCCAGCTGCCGTATTGTCCCTAGGGGAAGATAAAGCAGCTGTCCAATCAGGTCTCGCTCTCTCCCCCTCAGTCCTTTTATAAATGAAGCCTGGATATTTGGTAATAATGTCTATAACCTGCCTTTGCCTCTTCAGATCCGTCTTGAAATTACTCAATTATAAATGTACCTTAAGACATAACTGACTGTTGTTCTTCCTCAGCTCCACCAAGAGGATGGGAGAGGAGCGCCGTCCCTCCTCCTCTTCTCAGTCCTCCACAGCAGGTACGTATCATCCTCTTCTTGCACAGGAACCAGAACTTATTTTCCTCTCGTCTCCTTCTCTGTAGTGAAGGAGACTAAAACTTTAATCAACTTGTTTTTAATTTTTTTCTCCTCTATTTAGTCATTGCCAATTCCCCCCCCCCCATGTATATATAGTCCCTGCCAACCCCAAATATTTGGTCTTAGGGAGGGTGTAGACTATTGGTTCTCAAAGTGGTCCGGGGGACCCCCAGGGGCCCTTGGGGGGGGTTCCAGGGGAGCAAGATGTGTTAATAAAGCATCACAATAATTTTAACCACTTTAACCTTTTATACTTTGGCTATTCAAAAGCCAAAGATCTACAAGCTCATAGCGTGGCAACGAGTGCCACGCTATGAGCTTGTAGATCTGCTATTTTTGAAAAATTGTGAAAGATTTGTGCAAACCTTTGAATATAGCGAACATTTGTAACTCAAATCTTTGCTTCTGGGGGTCCATGGAACAACATATTTTGAGATGGGGGTCCCGCTGCCAAATACATATCATTTTGATATCATTTTCAGTAGCACGCGAATAAACACACACAAGATCTAGCCCCACACCTCGACAGTTTAATTTTTTTTATGTACCCTTTTACATTTAGCTCAAATCCAGTGTTAAAAAAGTGCTTACAAATGAAATTAATTTGAAATGACGACTGACGAGACAGTGTTACTTTGATAGACGTGCATGCATTTAGTGTAACCATGGATTAATCATCGCTGTGCTTCGTTGACAGACGGCCCCGGTGCAGTGGTGCGGTCCGGATGGTTCGGTGGTTCTGATCCGAGCGGTCCGTAGTGGGCTGGACAGAGTGGTGCTGGAGCTGTTACGAGCAGGAGTGCCTGTCAACAACACAGACCACACTGGTACAGTACAAACTCACTGTCTCAATGAGTCAGTGATCTTAGAGTAATTCTACTGAATGACTAGAAACATGATTCATTGTAGATGATCAATGATAGAAACATTAAACACATTTATTGTATTAATAATGGAATGAAGAACCTTTGTGTCTGTAGTCTGTACCGTCCTTAAAATGTGTTTCAACTAGTGTTTCAACTATGGTAATGAGGTCTCATTTCGGTCTCATTTCCATATTTGAGCCTGTTGACAGTTAGTTAGACAGACAGTTGGTCAGAGTGACAGTGACAGACAGACTGTTAGTCACTGTCACTCTGTCCACACATTTGTCCACCAGAGGGTGCTGCAGCTCAACTGTGCACAGTTCTAGGTTGCCTTGCTTTTGTATATAATTTTTATGTGTGATTAAACTGCTTTAAGCTGCTTATATGAATTGTCTGGTTCTACAGGTTAAACACATCTTCAAACACATGATCTGACAAACACATGATCTGACCAATTTAATAGTGGTGCTTTAAAACTCTACTTAGTACTACTTACTATGGTATATAGCCAATGTCATGGTATAATGCTTTATTAGCATCATATTATATATATTCATTTTGCCACACATGTACCTGCACACAGAGGGGTTGAGTAAACCGGTGTAACTTACCCCGTGTCTCTCACGTCCTTTTTTTTGTGTCCCTTCTCTCCTATTCTGATCATTTCCCTTCTCTCCCTCTCCTCTTTCTCTCTCTCTCTCTCTCTCTCTCTCTCTCTCTCTCTCTCTCTCTCTCTCTCCTCTCTCTCTCTCTCTCTCTCTCTCTCTCTCTCTCTCTCCAGTCCCCCTGCTGCCCCCCTCTGACTCAGAGCAAAGTTAATGTGTTCTAGTGTCCAGGCATGGGTGGATGGACATATTAACCTTGTTGTTTGTCTCTTCTTTGTTCAGGCTCTCTCTCTCTCTCTCTCTCTCTCTCTCTCTCTCTCTCTCTCTCTCTCTCTCTCTCTCTCTCTCTCTCTCTCTCTCTCTCTCTCTCTCTCTCTCTCTCTCTCTCTCTCTCTCTCTCTCTCTCTTTCTTGGTCTTGCAATCTTCATATTTATTTATTTTATTTATTTATTTATCTGACTTACTATCTTTCTCACTGATGATGTATTTCCCTCTTGCTACCTCTCTCTTCCTGACATCATCTATCTATCTCTGTCTTCATTTGTTTTTTTTGCATATTCTCTCCTTCATTTCCTCTCATCTCTTTCTGTTTCTCTCTCTCTCAGACTGAAGCAAATCTCTCCTTTCTCCCTCTCCTCACCCCTGGGCTTTGACTCTGTTATGTAATGTTTGTTTACTAGCTGACTACCTCCCTCCCTTCCTCCCCCCCTCACCCCCCACACTCTGAATGCACTCTCTCTGTCCCAGGGAGGTCCGCTCTGCACTGGGCATGCTCAGTAAACCACCTCTCCCTGACACGAACCCTCATTCGCTATGGGTCGGTTGTGGACCTGCAAGACAACAAGGTAGGATATTAACGTTGGTTTTTCTATGACAGGATTATGGCAGGACAAGAAATTTGAGATATGTGACTCAATTGTTGCAGCCGCTTTTATTTCTATGGCATAATGCAATTCATTTTCATCAGTAAGTCAGTGTGTAGAGCGTTCAATTTCCAATTTCCAAACACTCATAGGATGCTTTGGAGGGACACTATCATGCAAATCATGACCCAAAATACCCCTTTCTGTCTGTTTTGGTCTTTTTCGGTGTTCCTACATTTCCCACGATGCAGTTTGTGAAGTAGCCTGGCATGGCCAGACTAATATCACTGCGTAGATATTAGTCTGGAATCTCTGTGTGGAACCTGCATTTCCGAGGGGCAAATAAAGAAAATGCCGCTGGTGATAAACCCGCCGCATATTTGCATACTGGGCTCTGATTGGTCCCTCACAACTTCGGAGGGAGAGAAATTAAATCTCTATTGAGAGGGGCCAGACCTAATCTGCCAAGGGCAAATCATTATTTTTTGCAATGGCAGATTTGTCTGGAACCAGGCTAGTTTGTGAGCACAGCTTTTTGAGGTCAAGATCGCAGTAGGTTGTATTTTCACACCTGATTTTACGCCAGTGACATCACTGGGGTAAACTTTTCATCAGAACTTTGGTGACATTTGGTGACATTTCAGGCCTGCAACAAATAGAGATAATATTGAGCATTTTGATAGTGTCCCTTTAAGTTTGATCTTCCACTAAATGGTCACAAGGTTGTTTATGGTTATGATCCCGCTCTTTTAGGGTGAGACTCCTCTGTTCCTCTCTGCCCTCCATGGCTGCTACGATACCGCTAGGTTGCTCCTGCTCAACGGTGCCGATGTAGACCTTCATGACCGGAGGGGGCGTCGCCCCCTTGATGTGGCCCGTGAGAGCATGCACCACCAGGTCATGGAGCTGCTGTTAGCTCACAGAGCTCAGCGAGGGCCTGTTCCAGTGGAGCCAGCCAATGACATGCTGTGGGAGGAGCGTGCTCTGATGTATTCTTCATGGGTGGGATCACCGGGTCTGCCTGGGAGAAGTGCCTCCTTCTCTGGGGTCATAGGCCACCGAGACATGACCCCACCACCACAGAGGTGAGCCTTCCAGATCCAGGATATCATCGCTGTTGGCTGGAAAGCCTTGTATGTCCAAAACGGTTATTTTTTCAGGAAATAGAACAAAGAACCATGTGTTTAAATCCAATGTAGTTATTATTTAGTCTCAAGCTCTTGTTAATACTTTTCATTGGTTCAATATTTATAAAATCCACAAAAATAGCCAAATCTACAAGCTCACAACAAGTCATGCCACGATGTGTTGTGAGCTTGTATATATGTTTCCTACTTTTGTGCGACATTCTTGTACAACGAAGTAAGGCATCTATTTACTAGAAAAACATAGACATTTTCAAATATGGATATACAAGGTCTTTGCCTGACAGCGATGATATGCACCAATTATTGTTCAAAGTATAGGGTCCAGAATCCAGATAAGTGTTAACATTCAAATTATGATGAGAAAGTGAGAGGGTTTCATTTGCACTCTTGAATTCCAGAAAGTCATCGATTTTCCAATATTATGTACCTAAAACGTATGCAAAATATTTGGATTACATTCCAAATTTGTGCTGGAATTTCCCTCTTGTCTTTTCAGTGACTGGTCAATGGGCAGGGGGCAGTACCCCTCCCCACAGAACTGGCGTCCACAGCTCAACCAATCAGCAACAGCGTTGGTCCCTCCAAGGGTCATGGGTCATTCACCTAGACCAATAAGCACCTTACAGGAAGTGACCTCAGAGGATGAGGACCGAGAGAGGCCGCAGGAAGTCCTCAGGGCAGCAACACCTCACTTCCTATCACCCCAGCCGGCTCCCCGCCAGCGTTCCTTTTCTTGTACACAACATGCATTGCAGCGTCGCTCCAGTGGCTATCAGCCTGAGCCCAATTACGTTATTGTGACAGATAAAGCAGCTAATGAGTCTATAGAAAGAGCTATTGTTTACCCTCCCCCAGAAGCTCCCACTCAGTCAGAGCGTCAACAACATGTAGATAATAGTGACAATCCCATCAGAACTGAGCCAATGGCAGCTCATTCTGAGCAGAAACCCAGATCTGAGAGACTGAACAACATCACCGCTGACTCTACACAAACAGCCCTATAGGAGACGGAAATCAAATAACCTTAAATAAAATAGCTATTTTATTTCCCTTGTGATAATGTCACAGGGTGATTTACTTTTGGTTGGGCCCAAAGCATGCATGGTGTGAATCTTTTGGTACCAAATGTACATACAGGTATATTATAGATCAGCATACTGTATATAACATTATGCTTTCTTAAAGTTTATATTACAGGTCACATTGTACAGGAAATATTGTTAATTGTTGTGGAAGAACCATACTGATAAATACAATAAAATATTGTATGACTCAAATTAAACAGTCAGGATTTTCAGTTACTAACAGGTCTTGGAGAATTTCAATTTGATATGACACAAACATCTATAGATTCACAGAACCTGTCTGTCTGTCTGTCTGTCTGTCTGTCTGTCTGTCTGTCTGTCTGTCTGTCTGTCTGTCTGTCTGTCTGTCTGTCTGTCTGTCTGTCTGTCTGTCTGTCTGTCTGACTGACTGACTGACTGACTGACTGACTGA
The DNA here is from genome assembly GCF_963280865.1 of Gymnoscopelus braueri. Lineage (NCBI taxonomy): Eukaryota > Metazoa > Chordata > Actinopteri > Myctophiformes > Myctophidae > Gymnoscopelus > Gymnoscopelus braueri. The sequence continues at coordinate 29,172,408 of NC_137605.1, forward strand.
CTGACTGACTGACTGACTGACTGACTGACTGACTGACTGACTGACTGTCTGTCTGTCTGTCTGTCTGTCTGTCTGTCTGTCTGTCTGACTGACTGACTGACTGACTGACAGACTTTCCCTTACATAACTCGCCCACCGTCCAACCGACTTCGAACTGCGAAAGTTTTTTGCAAAGTGCTTTCATTTCATATATGGTATATGCCAACTCAACAACATGCATACATTTTCTCTGAACTTTGACCTTTCACCAAACAAATTCTGCTGTTGATCAGTTCACTTTTTCTTTTCAAACCATGTGAGAAGTTCATATTCTATCACTGGTAACATTATGGTAACATTTTACTGTGCCAATTTGGAGAAATATCACAAAAAAAGTTGATATTAGCATAACACTTGCTCATAAGGGGTCAATTCATACACGTAATTAACGCTTAATTAATGATTAACTAATACATTAATTAATCATGAATTCATCATTAATTTGGGCTTTTTTAATTTTAGCTTTTTTCAGTGGCTCCTATGCCCAGGATCATGGCAGGATGAGGGCATAAACCATAAAAGGCCATAAAACCCATGTGTGGCTTATTAACTGATTATATAGTAACGTTGGTTAAGTCATAGTGACTTAACTATTAACATTAATTAATTATGAATTGTTGTAGGAGTTAATCATTAATTAAGCGTTAATTACATGGATGAATTGGCCCCTTATGAGCAAGTGTTACCAATATTAGGGCAGCAGAGGTGAGGTGAGACGTTCTTGGGTAAGAAAAAAAGCATACCAAATTATCTTTACTCATTGTGTGTTAGATTTCGAACTTTGCTGTTGAGTAGCCTAATTAAAATGGAGGAGAACTTTCCCACCGGCCGTGCGGCGCCTGCTCTCAAATGAAGGCATTTGTGAATTGTCAAGGCAAACATTTGTCGTGGCGCTCACACTCTGTTGTTGAGTCATTTTCTTTCACACATACATTAGCACAGAGGTGTGAGACATGCGTTATATAACTGGTCCCTTTATAGAAAACCTACCAAAAAATTTCGTTTAAGAAATATTTCGTTAACTATGACTTAATGGTGTGAAATATTTTCAATACATGCACAGGCGTAGTCCAGTCAGTGCCTATTTGCTTTAGGGCATAGTAAATTCGGTGTGTAATGTGTCAGTGTGCGCTTTCTCTTAAAAGACAAATAAATAAATAAGCATAGTCGTACATGAATGAATCGTACATTTATCTTAAATGAATGGTCTAGTAGTGGGTCTAAGTTGAGTGAGATCGGGTTGAGTGGATAGTATGTGTGTAGTAAATGCATTAAGGCAATATATGCACTGTCTGGTTGGCACGCGTTTGAAAGGTGTCAACAAGACACGAGCCTCTTCACTGGCGAGCAGTGGCTCGTGCGCCAACACCTATGAGTGTTGTTGTTAACACCTGTGTGTTCATTAGTTCTGCATGGCCAACATATGGGGGCAGAGGATGAAAGGTGTTTTGAGCAATATATTAGCTGTTCAACGTTTGGCCATTGTCCTACTTCTTATACTATTGTAATAGGTCGTCTTCTGTTTTCTGAATGTATTAGACATAAATATCACACATGGAATAATAACTCAGTCAAACAGAAATATCACCTTTAGCTTAATACTAGGCCTACATTTCGAGTTCAAATTTGCTGTTTAATGTTCTTGCCACGGAAATAGCCTGTTTGAATATAGGCCTACACAGTCCAATTCCAACAGGAAGGAACAAAGTTCATTAAATAGCCTAATTTGTGTTTTGAGCTTTGCCTATCGTTTCTGTAACTTAACATCGTAGCCCAAATGGTTTGCTTGTTCCACTGTCTTACGACGGGAAAAAGCGTGCAATTGAGTTGATACAGAACAGAGCCTACTGTCCGCTGCTGAAAACGTTTCAATAAACAACAATGCAGGAATTTAAATGTGCGCTGTTTTATTGGGTTAATTTAGGCCTAAGGTCTCCCTGTTACTGTTATAGCCTAATAGGTGGGAGAAAGGTTTACAGCTCGTTCTCACGGTAACAACGTGTTGCAGACGTTCTGTTCTCACTTGTTACCTGTTAGAATTGATACGTTTAAAAGCACACTGCTTCCCACGCGCACTGGACAATAAAATGCAAAACCAAGGCTCATTTGCATTTTAGTCAAGGCTAATTTAGCACACTGCCGTGCGTAAAATAACTGACTGAAGAAGATGCCCCTTGGATTTTCTTGTCACTATATAGCATTTCAAAGATAATTATTGCCACGTATAATATGGTTCATATTCGGCTTCACATTGATCTTTTAACGGTGCTGTAAGTGAATATTTTGGTTAAATATACTAAATGAACTAAAAAACTAGGCTAATTGATTTTTCACAATGAAGTGGAAGCCACTAATAGCCTATAGTTTCCACTTAAAAACCCAAACACACGTTTCCAAAAATATGACTTACAGACCCCCTTTAAAGGTCGTCACACTTATGCTTTGACAGCCTTTGTCCCAAAATTATCTCTATGTTTCGCATCTGGCCATTCTGGCAGACATCTCTTTCGCTTAAGGATCGCACTTTACAAGTGAGGGTTTTAACATTAAGCTAAGCATGCAGTTCACACCTGCGGCATGCACCACGCGTGGATCAATGCAATATTCATGATGCATGTCACCAGTCTCAGAGGCTGGGAGTGCTGAGAGGGGGTTTGTGCTATATGAAACTCAATCGCGCGTGACACCAAAGTGTGCCTTTGAAAATATTCTTGCGCGTAAATTCGGCACGAAAAAGGATTCGATAATCAGTGAATCCTATGGCAGCCTATAGCATAGGCCTACACGTGTTTTTACGAATGTAAAAAATAATTGAAACGCACCTCTACTCTACTCATAGCTTATCAGGAATAAAAATGTTTTCCTTCTTTCGTTGTATCTCGATTCTTCCCTCTCTTGAAAATGACAAATGATGGGAGCTTGAAGGCAAAATAATTCCACCCACTTATTTACACCTGTAAACCTGTGTGTGTGAGGTGACAATAAAGTGATGAGCTCATCTTCGAGCTGCATGCGTGTTGACGCGTGTTGTTAGTAGAAGTAGGCTACTCTGTTACAAGTAAAAGTCCGGAATAAAAAATGTAGCCTACTTGAGTAAAAGTACAAACGTATTGGTATCAAAATATAGGCTACTTATGCAGAATGTCCCATTCACAAGTTTTCAAATGTATAAAATGAATACAAATCTTTTTTAAATAGCCGATCTACAAACTCACAATGTGTTGTTGTGAGCTTGTAGATCGGCTATTTTCAAATGGCCTAAATATATAGGGCTGAAGTGGGTGATCTTTCAAAGTAACTACAAAAGTTTTTCAAATAATTAGTGGAGTAAAAGTATAATATTCACCTATGAGATAGTTGAGTAGAAGTAAAAGTATTGAAAATTCTCCAGTAAAGTAAATTATTCCTCAAATTTGACAAGTACAGTAACTACTTGAGTAAATGTACTTCGTTACTTCACACCACTGGTAGGAGGAGTCAGCTGAGTCACTGAGCGCCTCGCCCACGGCCCACCCAGGGCATAAAAGCCGTCAGTGCTCTTGCTTCGTAGGTCACACTGACACAACAGCATTGCCCACAGGATTGAAACTAAGCAAACGGACATCACATCGGACATCTGCTATCATACCATTGTATATCTTTTTCCATTTTTGATTTCTGGATCTCCAAGATGAAACTCTACGAAGATGATCCAAAAATCAACAGAAAGGTAGGTGGTGCAATCTATTTTAATATAGCCTATTATAAATAGATATAGAAATAGACTGTCAGTGAAAACCTATGCAACCCTGATTGGGAATTATTTCTTGAAACCAGCCTCCCTCCCTAGTAGGTCTAAGCTAAACAATGCTTAAAATTGTATTTTGACAGACTGTAGACTAACCTCCTAACACCATCTCGTTTCGTTTGACTCTTCCAGCTCCTCAAGATTCAAACAGAGAGGCGTCGCAGGGAGAGAATGAACCGCAGCATTGAAAGTCTGCGGACCCTTTTGTCGCAGGATCCACCACAACAGGTAAATATCTCACTCAGTCTCAGACCATATTGTGACCCTTATAGTGAGTGATTGGGCATATAGAGTTAGGCAGCACTTTGGATGTTGTATTAACCTGGCTGTCACCGTTTTTCTTACAGGGTGAGACTCAGCGCAGAGAGGAGAAAGCTGAGATTCTGGAACACACGGTCCTCTTCCTACAAAATGCCACTGACTGGGACAGAAATAAAGCTGAAGGTGGAGGAGGACGGCAACATTCCTTCCAAGATGGTTTTTCGGAGTGCCTGCAGAGAGCAACCCAGTTCCTGGGACCTCAAGGGGAAGGGGAGAGGCTGGGAGAAGCACTGGATGCCTCTTTCGCTCCTCGTTTGGCCCGTTCTGTCTCCGTGCGCATGGATGCTACAGCCGGCTCTCTAACACACATGAAGCCATCGTCCTTTAACTTGCAGATCTCCACACAGACCTCCATACACGGACAGCGGATTGCGCTCAAAATGAGAACATTGGCTCTTTCCCGACGAGTTCAACTTCAACGTGGGTATTCTAAAGTCTCCCGACAGCTTCAGAGTCCAAATCAACCTGAGGTCCTCAGGGTGCAGAGAATTACAGCGAGCAAAGAGAGCCAATCTCAGAGCCTCCCAGACAGCCGGTCACCGTGGAGGCCTTGGCCATGAATACAGAACCAGCTGGACATTTACTGACAGTACTGCTGATGAATGCGTGGATGCAACATGCTTTATTCCTGACACTAACTTAAGGATGTTTTTATGTAATGTTGTGAACATTGATCCCCGTCATTCTGACAATTCTATTGTAAATACTGTAAATATTGATGACGCCATTTGAACACGACATACAACAGCCCACTTATGTAATCAGGTTTGCACATTATTAATTTATTATATTTTTACCTTTGTATGAAAAATGAAAGAATCATAATCAAAATTGTGTTATTTATTAATTTATTTAGTTAGTTTAATAGACTATTTGCACCCTGTTTGTTGACTGTTGCTTGCAGGCACGTGTCTTTCAATGGCTCAAGTTAGCTCGTGCTTTCACACTTGTCCTGTTGTCCACCGCCATTTTCTCCAATTAAGGCATGGCACGTTTATGTATAAAGCATTTAAACAACAAGGGAATTCAAAGTGCTTTTCCATAAAACATTATGACATAGCGTTGGAGTGCAAAATAAACACATAAAGGGACATCCAAAGAGGATGCATGATAAAGAAATGGAACAAACAATTAGACATTTCCCTGAATTGAAATACAGAAATCAAATTGAATTTGTTTATAGGCCTACCTAGAGAATTATACATTTGTTTGCCCTATTTAATCCATATGTCGCATGTCTCGCTAGGAAGCCACCGGACCACTCCTTTATGTCAGCAGTATTGTTTCAATATGTACCCATAGTCATCTCCTTACGCATATTACGCAATTTACGCATACATTTTTAAACGCATACATTTGACATATTGCATTCATTTTGTGCCACTGAATAATACGACAACAAGGCACACATTAAAATACATGATCCAAAGATGACCAATGAGGGGATTATATATAGGCTAAACATAAAACGGGTAAAATGTTTATGTTAGAATTAATTAATTAATTGACAACATGGTCAATGATTGTACAGTAGGCTACGTTTGCAGGTATCATAGGCTGCAGTGGAGCTCCAATTGGTGCCGTGCAACTTCAGGCATCCATGATGAACAATCTATAGATAATCCTGTGTAGAATTTACTTTTATAATACATATATAACACATTATTACTCCATCACTAATTAGGCTATATGTTTAATGGTTTTGAGACAGTGCAGGCTGTGGGCTGAACACTCAGACCAGACGTAGCCAAGCCATGCTGGAGCAGGCCTATCTTCTAGTGAGAGAAAATAAGCTATATTGGTCTGTAAATTACGCATACTAATGAAATGTTGGAACAATGTGTTGCTTGGTGCAGTATAAATTAGCAAAATACAAAGATATTTCTTTTTTGATTTGATAAATTTAACGAAATGTCGGCACAAATTGCTGCTTTCCGCCTGCCTGGTGGCCCGAACGTAATGACAGGCCGGGTATTTTGTGGCAGCAGTCATATAACCAATTTGCATCTCTCAGATGTTAACGTGTGCGCGTGGGAACGTGAGGCAGACTTTGCAACAATGTATCAATTCTAACAGGTAATAAAGTGCAAATTACTTCCCTCTTTCCCCTTGGGAAAGAGTTGGTGGACTTGATCCCATGTCATTAAATTGGACCGTTTGTCCGTTTCAGCCGAAGAAAGACCATTAGGCTACACTTTATTGTTATAGGCCTAGTAGTAGGCCTATAACAATAAAGTGTTATAGGCCTAGCAGGCCTATAACTCTCGCCAAAGCGGATTGATCACAAAAACTAAGGTTTGTCAAGGCACACGCTTCACCTACCAATAATGACCCGTATACGTGTTCTAACACAAAACAACACATGCACCAGTACATCTGTCGTAATCTACAGACAATTGAATTAAACTACAATCAACAGGCAATCGTTACCTGAGGTAGCCTAAATGTATTTAGTGACCAAGTTTTATTATATTTTAAATTAAACTTTACACGGTTGATTTAGGACACTCTTTTTTATGTTGCTTACATGTTCAATACCTCTGACAATCTGTGGAACAAAGCTAACTTAAGGGAAGTGTGTGAGGAAGAGGGAAGTGTGTGGGAACGCTCACACCTCTGTCCAACACGTGCCAGTCATGGCAAAACCTGCATTTTACAACGACACCACGTCGTGCGCTATATTCAGCCACAGGACAGGACTCATTTTGCATGTCAAATGTAAGTGTGACATAACTTAAGTGTAGTGTGTTGGTAACGTGGGAGTCCATGCACTTCAAAGTTCAAACCCAAGCCCCCCTCCAATTTCTTATCAATTCCAATAGGTAGGCTAATCATATAATATAGCTGACGTTGATAACTTTACCCCACCGGGCCTTGACCTTAAAAATTAAAAAAGAAAAAAAAAACATAATTTTAGTCTGAGAAAATCTAAAAGAATATAAGCCCACAAGAGAATATATTTCAAACATCGCAAATGTATTTCGGTGCGTTTGGCCTACAGGGCCCTATAGGCTATTAGAAGGAACATTATGGATTCTCATAGATCATAGATCATAGATGTTAGATCAGTTGAAGTTTGCTTTAGCAGAATAAATTATACCTGCAACTAAATAAGACAAGAACAAAGCAGAAAAGGGGTATCTTTCCCAACTGTCGAGTTGCCACATCAAAGGCACGCTTATTTCACTGACACGCGCCATAGAGACATGCTGTGACACTCTGGCGACACCCGACCTGTCAAGCCGCAACCCGACAGGTCAGCTTGACAGGTCAGGTGTCTACAGCATTACAATAGTTGTCCGTCTTGGTTGGCATGCGTTTGAAACAGAGGTGACAACTTGACACGAACCCCGTTGAGCAATGGCTTGTGCTCTGCGCGTGCGTGTGTGCACGTGCGCTTGCGCGTGCGTGTGCGTGTGCGTGTGTGTGTGTGTGTGTGTGTGTGTGTGTGTGTGTGTGTGTGTGTGTGTGTGTGTGTGTGTGTGTGTGTGGTTCTGACCGTTCCGGCAGAGGATGTGGGTTCAAGATAGAAGGTTATGTTTTTTCTTTACATCTTGTGTAGCCTACACATAGAGTAGCCTAACATTTGACTTTTGTTCGGCTCAACGGACTTTGCAGCATGCAGCAGCAGCAACAACAACAACAACAACAGCATAGTAACATTGAAGAGAGGAAATAAAGGTCATTACATTTAGGCTACATTAAGCAGTCCAAGAATATCATAGAGTTAAAAATAAATGAATATAGCCTAGCAGCAGAAAATAATATATAACTACTCACGGGATAAGTGTCTCCGCACCTAACTGTAAACATATTTTAAGTTGTAGCCTAATTTGAACAAGAGAATTATTTCAGGCTGCTAGATGATATTTCAGTTAGGGCTATTATTTGACGCGTGATGTTTGTTGCTAATCAGAAAATATAAACATCTTTCATTCTCAGCAGAGCCGCAGTTATAGAGCACGAGCCACTGCTCAAGAAGGGGCTCGTGTCAATTAAGTTGACACCTCTGTTTCAAATGCGTGCCAACCAAGACAGTGCATTGGCCGGCAATATGTCGGCTACATTCACAATTCACAGGAGACTATGCGTGTTTAGGCTATTATTTATTTATTGATTATGCAACGTTTCTTCTCTGGCAAGTAAGCATTTTTTTTTAAAGTTCTAGCTGACAGAAAAGAAGGCCTGATGACATTTGATTGCATGGAGGAAATAATAGGGCAAACAATAATTCAACTTACACTCAGGGAAATATCCAATTGTCTGTCCCATTTCTTTATCTGCATCCTCTTTGACTACTGTGGCACCGTTCATGCATCACAGCAGTGTGAAAGCACGAGCCCATAGGTTGAGCTTGAGCATCTAACTAAGACTCGTGCCAGCAAACTGTTGACAAAATAGGTTATTATAGCAAAAGTCTTCTTCAGCCCATGCAGCCCACTGTTTCTCTAGTGGTGCGCAAAGGTACTGCAAGAGGGGCGCGAGGTGAGCAGAGGAGGGGAAAAGAAACCGGAAATGAGAAACAAATTGAATATGTGACGTATAGGCTTCATTATTCAGGTTGTGACGCATGCGAATAAATGTTCTGCTTGTCCGGGACAATTGTCACTGCACCCTCCCAACGTGCACGTGCCAATATGGGTTCTTAAAGTTTATATTACAGGTCACATTGTACAGGAAATATTGTTCATTGTTGTGGAAGAACCATACTGATAAATACAATAAAATATTGTATGACTCAAATTAAACAGTCAGGATTTTCAGTTACTAACAGGTCTTGGAGAATTTCAATTTGATATGACACAAACATCTATAGATTCACAGAACCTGTCTGTCTGTCTGTCTGTCTGTCTGTCTGTCTGTCTGTCTGTCTGTCTGTCTGTCTGTCTGTCTGTCTGTCTGTCTGTCTGTCTGTCTGTCTGTCTGTCTGTCTGTCTGTCTGTCTGTCTGTCTGTCTGTCTGTCTCCAACCGACTTCGAACTGCGAAAGTTTTTTGCAAAGTGCTTTCATTTCATATATGGTATATGCCAACTCAACAACATGCATTAATTTTCTCTGAACTTTGACCTTTCACCAAAAAATTCTGCTGTTGACCAGTTCACTTTTTCTTTTCAAACCATGTGAGAAGTTCATATTCTATCACTGGTAACATTATGGTAACATTTTACTGTGCCAATTTGGAGAAATATCACTTAACCGTTAAAAAAAGTTGATATTAGCATAACACTTGCTCATAAGGGGTCAATTCATACACGTAATTAACGCTTTATTAATGATTAACTAATAAATTAATTAATCATGAATTCATCATTAATTTGGGCTTTTTTAATTTTAGCTTTTTTCAGTGGCTCCTATGCCCAGGATCATGGCAGGATGAGGGCATAAACCATAAAAGGCCATAAAACCCATGTGTGGCTTATTAACTGATTATATAGTAACGTTGGTTAAGTCATAGTGACTTAACTATTAACATGAATTAATTATGAATTGTTGTAGGAGTTAATCATTAATTAAGCGTTAATTACATGGATGAATTGTCCCCTTATGAGCAAGTGTTACCAATATTAGGGCAGCAGAGGTGAGGTGAGAGTGACGTTCTTGGGTAAGAAAAAAAAGCATGCCAAATTATCTTTATTGTGTGTTATAGATTTCGAACTTTGCTGTTGAGTAGCCTAATTAAAATGGAGGAGAACTTTCCCACCGGCCGTGCGGCGCCTGCTCTCAAATGAAGGCATTGTGAATTGTCAAGGGAAACATTTGTCGGTGGCGCTCACACTCTGTTGTTGAGTCATTTTCTTTCACACATACATTAGCACAGAGGTGTGAGACATGCGTTATATAACTGGTCCCTTTATAGAAAACCTACCAAAAAATTACGTTTAAGAAATATTTCGTTAACTATGACTTAATGGTGTGAAATATTTTCAATACATGCACAGGGTAGTCCAGTCAGTGCCTATTTGCTTTAGGGCATAGTAAATTCGGTGTGTAATGTGTCAGTGTGCGCTTTCTCTTAAAATACAAATAAATAAATAAGCATAGTCGTACATGAATGAATCGTACATTTATCTTAAATGAATGGTCTGTAGTGGGTCTAAGTTGTGTGAGATCGGGTTGAGTGGATAGTATATGTGTAGTAAATGCATTAAGGCAATATGCACTGTCTGGTTGGCACGCGTTTGAAAGGTGTCAACAAGACACGAGCCTCTTCACTGGCGAGCAGTGGCTCGTGCGCCAACACCTATGGGTGTTGGTGTTAACACCTGTGTGTTCATTAGTTCTGCATGGCCAACATGGGGCAGAGGATGAAAGGTGTTTTGAGCAATATATTAGCTGTTCAACGTTTGGCCATTGTCCTACTTCTTATACTATTGTAATAGGTCGTCTTCTGTTTTCTGAATGTATTAGACATAAATATCACACATGGAATAATAACTCAGTCAAACAGAAATATCATCTTTAGCTTTATACTACATTTCGAGTTCAAATTAGCTGTTTAATGTTCTTGCCACGGAAATAGCCTGTTTGAATAGATACACAGTCCAATTCCAACAGGAAGGAACAAAGTTCATTAGATAGCCTAATTTGTGTTTTGAGCTTTGCCTATTGGGCCTTTACTCATTAATGAGCCTTGCAAATCTAACGTTTCTGTAACTTAACATCGTAGCACAAATGGTTTGCTTGTTCCACTGTCTTACGACGGGAAAAAGCGTGCAATTGAGTTGATACAGAACACAGCCTACTGTCCGCTGCTGAAAAAGTTTCAATAAACAACAATGCAGGAATTTAAATGTGCGCTGTTTTATTGGGTTAATTTAGGCCTAAGGTCTCCTCTCCCTGTTATAGCCTAATAGGTGTGGGAGAAAGGTTTACAGCTCGTTCTCACGGTAACAACGTGTTGCAGACGTAATTTTCTCACTTGTTACCTGTTAGAATTGATACGTTTAAAAGCACACTGCTTCCCACGCGCACTGGACAATAAAATGCAAATTGCCAAGGCTCATTTGCATTTTGGTCAAGGCTAATTTAGCACACTGCCCTGCGTAAAATAGCTGACTGAAGAAGATGCCCCTTGGATTTTGTTGTCACTATATAGCATTTCAAAGCTAGCTAACTGAAAAACTAGGCTAATTGATTTTTCACAATGAAGTGGAAGCCACTTAGCCTATAGTTTCCACTTAAAAACCCAAACACACGTTTAAGGATAAGGATAAGGATAATTCCTTTAACAGGTCCGTCCTTGCGGTCTTGTTTCCAATGAGGGCCTTTGAGCAATTAGGGGTTAAGAGTCTTGCTCAGGGACATATTTCATTTCATCGACACATTTGCTGGTCTGGCCTGGAATCGTACCTGGGGCAACCAGGGCCTCTGGCTCCCTAGGCGGGCTCACTAACCACTCAGCTATGGCCAAAAATATGACTTACAGACCCCCTTTAAAGCTCGTCACACTTATGCTTTGACAGCGTGGGAACTTTGTCCCAAAAATATCTCTATGTTTCGCATCTGGCCATTCTGACAGACATCTCTTTCGCTTAAGGATCGCACTTTACAAGTGAGGGTTTTAACATTAAGCTAAGCATGCAGTTCACACCTGCGGCATGCACCACGCGTGGATCAATGCAATATTCATGATGCGTGTCACCAGTCTCAGCGGCTGGGAGTGCTGAGGGGGGGGGGGTTGTGCTATATGAAACTCAATCCCGCATGACACCAAAGTGTGCCTTTGAAAATATTCTTGCGCGTAAATTCGGCACGAAAAGAAAATCTAGGCACGACAATTGCGCACACTAATGTTGCAGGATTCGATAATCAGTGAATCCTATGGCAGCCTAGCATAGGCCTACACGTGTTTTTATGAATGTAAAAAATAATTGAAACGCACCTAGGCCTATACTCTACGCATAGCTTATCAGGAATAAAACATGTTTTCCTTCTTTCGTTGTATCTCGATTCTTCCCTCTCTTGAAAATGACAAATGATGGGAGCTTGAAGGCAAAATAATTCCACCCACTTATTTACACCGGTAAACCTGTGTGTGTGAGGTGAAAGTTGAAGTTGAATCCAAGTAATGAGCTCATCTTCGAGCTGCGTGTTGAGGCGTGTTGTTAGTAGAAATACTCTGTTACAAGTAAAAGTCCGGAATTAAAAATGTAGCCTGTAGAGTAAAAGTACAAACGTATTGGTATCAAAATATAGGCTACTTAAAGTACTCATTATAAAGAATGTCCAATTCACAAGTTTTCAAATGTATAAAATGAATACAAATCTTTTTAAAATAGCCGATCTACAAACTCACAATGTGTTGTTGTGAGCTTGTAGATCGGCTATTTTCAAATGGCCTAAATATATAGGGCTGAAGTGGGTGATCAAAATCTTTCAAAGTAACTACAAAAGTTTTTCAAATAATTAGTGGAGTAAAAGTATAATATTCGCCTCTGAGATAGTTGAGTAGAAGTAAAAGTATTGAAAATTCTCCAGCAAAGTAAATTATTCCTCAAATTTGACAAGTACAGTAACTACTTGAGTAAATGTACTTCGTTACTTCACACCACTGGTAGGAGGAGTCAGCTGAGTCACTGAGCGCCTCGCCCACGGCCCACCCAGGGCATAAAAGCCGTCAGTGCTCTTGCTTCGTAGGTCACACTGACACTGACACAACGACACAACAGCATCGCCCACAGGATTGAAACTAAGCAAACGGACATCACATCGGACATCTGCTATCATACCATTGTATATCTTTTTCCATTTTTGATTTCTGGATCTCTAAGATGAAACTCTACGAAGATGATCCAAAAATCAACAGAAAGGTAGGTGGAGCAATCTATTTTAATATAGCCTATTATAAATAGATATAGAAATAGACTGTCAGTGAAAACCTATGCAACCCTGATTGGGAATTATTTCTTGAAACCAGCCTCCCTCCCTAGTAGGTCTAAGCTAAACAATGCTTAAAATTGTATTTTGACAGACTGTAGACTAACCTCCTAACACCATCTCGTTTCGTTTGACTCTTCCAGCTCCTCAAGATTCAAACAGAGAGGCGTCGCAGGGAGAGAATGAACCGCAGCATTGAAAGTCTGCGGACCCTTTTGTCGCAGGATCCACCACAACAGGTAAATATCTCACTCAGTCTCAGACCATATTGTGACCCCCAGTGAGTGATTGGGCATATAGAGTTAGGCAGCACTTTGGATGTTGTATTAACCTGGCTGTCACCGTTTTTCTTACAGGGTGAGACTCAGCGCAGAGAGGAGAAAGCTGAGATTCTGGAACACACGGTCCTCTTCCTACAAAATGCCACTGACTGGGACAGAAATGAAGCTGAAGGTGGAGGAGGACGGCAACATTCCTTCCAAGATGGTTTTTCGGAGTGCCTGCAGAGAGCAACCCAGTTCCTGGGACCTCAAGGGGAAGGGGAGAGGCTGGGAGAAGCACTGGATGCCTCTTTCGCTCCTCGTTTGGCCCGTTCTGTCTCCGTGCGCATGGATGCTACAGCCGGCTCTCTAACACACATGAAGCCATCGTCCTTTAACTTGCAGATCTCCACACAGACCTCCATACACGGACAGCGGATTGCGCTCAAAATGAGAACATTGGCTCTTTCCCGACGAGTTCAACTTCAACGTGGGTATTCTAAAGTCTCCCGACAGCTTCAGAGTCCAAATCAACCTGAGGTCCTCAGGGTGCAGAGAATTACAGCGAGCAAAGAGAGCCAACCTCAGAGCCTCCCAGACAGCCTGTCACCGTGGAGGCCATGGCCCTGAATACAGAACCAGCTGGACATTTACTGACAGTACTGCTGATGAATGCGTGGAGGATGCAACATGCTTTATTCCTGACACTAACTTAAGGATGTTTTTATGTAATGTTGTGAACATTGATCCCCGTCATTCTGACAATTCTATTGTAAATACTGTAAATATTGATGACGCCATTTGAACACGACATACAACAGCCCACTTATGTAATCAGGTTTGCACATTATTAATTTATTATATTTTTACCTTTGTATGAAAAATAAAAGAATCATAATCAAAATTTTGTTATTTATTAATCTATTTAGTTTAATAGGCTATTTGCACCCTGTTCGTTGACTGTTGCTTGCAGGCACGTGTCTTTCAATGGCTCAAGTTAGCTCGTGCTTTCACACTTGTCCTGTTGTCCACCGCCATTTTCTCCAATTAAGGCATGGCACGTTTATGTATAAAGCATTTAAACAACAAGGGAATTCAAAGTGCTTTTCCATAAAACATTATGACATAGCGTTGGAGTGCAAAATAAACACATAAAATGACATCCAAAGAGGAGGCATGATAAAGAAATGGAACAAACAATTAGACATTTCCCTGAATTGAAATACAGAAATCAAATTGAATTTGTTTATAGGCCTACCTAGAGAATTATACATGTGTTTGCCCTATTTAATCCATATGTCGCATGTCTCGCTATAGGAAGCCACCAGACCACTCCTTTTTGTCAGCAGTATTGTTTCAATATGTACCCATAGTCATCTCCTTACGCATATTACGCAATTTACGCATACATTTTTAAACGCATACATTTGACATATTGCATTCATTTTGTGCCGCTGAATAATACAACAACAAGGCACACATGAAAGAGATGACACATTGTGATTAAAGATGACAAATGAGGGGATTATATATAGGCTAAACATAAAACGGGTAAAATGTTGATGTTAGAATTAATTAATTAATTGACAACATGGTCAATTGATTGTACAGTAGGCTATACGTTTGCAGGTATCATAGGCTGGAGTGGAGCTCCAATTGGTGCCGTGCAACTTCAGGCATCCATGATGAACAATCTATAGATAATCCTGTGTAGAATTTACTTTTATAATACATATATAACACATTATTACTCCATCACTAATTAGGCTATATGTTTAATGGTTTTGAGACAGTGCAGACTGTGGGCTGAACACTCAGACCAGACGTAGTCAAGCCTAATGCTTCTAGTGAGAGAGTAGTTGAAAATAAGCTATTGGTCTGTAAATTACGCATACTAATGAAATGTTGGAACAATGTGTTGCTTGGTGCAGTATAAATTAGCAAAATACAAAGATATTTCTTTTTTGATTTGATTAATTTAACGAAATGTCGGCAAAAAACTTCACACGAATTGCTGCTTTCCGCCTGCCTGGTGGCCCGGACGTAATGACAGGCCGGGTATTTTGTGGCAGCAGTCATATAAACAATTTGCATCTCTCAGATGTCAACGTGTGCGCGTGGGAACATGACAGGCAGACTTTTGCAACAATGTATCAATTCTAACAGGTAATAAAGTGCAAATTACTTCCCTCTTTCCCCTTGGGAAAGAGTTGGTGGACTTGATCCCATGTCATTAAATTGGACCGTTTGTCCGTTTCAGCCGAAGAAAGACCATTAGGCTACACTTTATTGTTATAGGCCTAAGTAGGCCTATAACAATAAAGTGTTATAGGCCTAGCAGGCCTATAACTCTCGCCAAAGCGGATTGATCACAAAAACAAAGGTTTGTCAAGGCACACGCTTCACCTACCAATAATGACCCGTATACGTGTTCTAACACAAAACAACACATAGGCTACTAGTACATCTGTCGTAATCTACTCAGAGACAAATGAATTAAACTACAATCAACAGGCAATCGTTACCTGAGGTAGCCTAAATGTATTTAGTGACCAAGTTATTATTATATTTTAAATTAAACTTTACACGGTTGATTTAGGACACTCTTTTTTATGTTGCTTACATGTTCAATACCTCTGACAATCTGTGGAACAAAGCTAACTTAAGGGAAGAGGGAAGTGTGTGGGAACGCTCACACCTCTATCCAACACGTGCCAGTCATGGCAGCACATAAAACCTGCATTTTACAACGACACCACGCCGTGCGCTATATTCAGCCACAGGACAGGACTCATTTTGCATGTCAAATGTAGGTGTGACATAAATGTAGTGTGTTGGTAAGTTGGTAACGTGGGAGACCATGCACTTCAAACCCAAGCCCCCCTCCAATTTCGTATCAATTCCAATAGGTAGGCTAATCATATAATATAGCTGACGTTGATAACTTTACCCCACCGGGCCTTGACCTTAAAAAGAAAAAATAATCATAATTTTAGTCTGAGAAAATCTAAAAGATTATAAGCCCCAGAGAATATCTTTCAAACATCGCAAATGTATTTCGGTGGGTTTGGCCTACAGGGCCCTAGGCTATTAGAAGGAACATTGGATTCTCATAGATAGATGTTAGATCAGTTGAAGTTTGATTTAGCAGAATAAATTAATCCTGCAACTAAATAAGACAAGAACAAAGTTTACAGCATAAGGTATCTTTCCCAACTGTCGAGTTGCCACATCAAAGGCACGCTTATTTCACTGACACGCACCATAGAGACACACTGGCAACACCCGACCTGTCAAGCCGACAGGTCAGCTTGACAGGTCGGGTGTCGACAGCATTACAATAGTTGTCCGTCTTGGTTGGCATGCGTTTGAAACAGAGGTGACAACTTGACACGAACCCCGTTGAGCAATGGCTTGTGCTCTGCGCGTGCGTGTGTGCACGTGTGTGTGTGTGTGTGTGTGTGTGTGTGTGTGTGTGTGTGTGTGTGTGTGTGCGCGCGCGCGCGTGTGCGTGTGCGTGTGCGTGTGTGTGTGTGTGTGTGTGTGTGTGTGTGTGTGTGTGTGTGTGTGTGTGTGTGTGTGTGTGTGTGTGTGTGTGTGTGTGGTTCTGACAGTTCCGGCAGAGGATGTGGGTTCAAGATAGAAGGTTATGTTTTTTCTTTACATCTTGTGTAGCCTACACATATAGAGTAGCCTAACATTTTACTTTTGTTTGGCTCAACGGACTTTGCAGCATGCAGCAGCAGCAACAACAACAACAACAACAACAACAACAGCATAGTAACATGATAGGAAAACAAATTGAAGAGAGGAAATAAAGGTCATTAGATTTAGGCTACATTAAGCAGTCCAAGAGAGTTAAAAAATAAATGAATATAGTCTAGCAGCAGAAAAGAATATATACTCACGGGATAAGTGTCTCCGCACCTAACTGTAAACATATTTTAAGTTGTAGCCTAATTAAAGAACGATAAGGCTCATCAGAATGAACTTCTTTGGAATGACTCAGTAGATCTATTCAAACAGGCACCGTATACTTTCATTTGCATACTAGATATCAAATGCAACTAATATGGTTTGTCCTTTGATTTTGATTGGCAAGAACATTATACTGCAAATTTGAACAAGAGAATTATTTCAGACTGCTAGATGATATTTCAGTTAGGGCTATTATTTGACGCGTGATGTTTGTTGCTAATCAGAAAATATAGACATCTTTCATTCTCAGCAGAGCCGCAGTTATAGAGCACGAGCCACTGCTCAAGAAGGGGCTCGTGTCAATTAAGTTGACACCTCTGTTTCAAACGCGTGCCAACCAAGACAGTGCATACGCCGGAAATATTTCGGCTACATTCACAATTCACAGGAGACTATGCGTGTTTAGGCTATTATTTATTGATTGATTGATTACGCAACGTTTCTTCTCTGGCAAGTAAGCATTTTTTTTAAAGTTCTAGCTGACAGAAAAGAAGGCCTGATGACATTTGATTGCATGGAGGAAATAATAGGGCAAACAATAATTCTACTTACACTCAGGGAAATATCCAATTGTCTGTCCCATTTCTTTATCTGCATCCTCTTTGACTTGGAGAAGATCGAATGACAACTGTGGCACCGTTCATGCATCACAGCAGTGTGAAAGCACGAGCTTGAACATCTAACTAAGACACGTGCCAGCAAACTGTTGACAAAATAGGTTATTATAGCAAAAGTCTTCTTCAGCCCTCTAGTGGTGCGCAAAGGTACTGCAAGAGGGGCGCGAGGTGAGCAGAGGAGGGGAAAAGAAACCGGAAATGAGAAACAAATTGAATATGTGACGTATAGGCTTCATTATTCAGGTTGTGACGCATGCGAATACATGTTCTGCTTGTCCGGGACAATTGTCACTGCACCCTTCCAACATGTAATTACGCGTGCACGTGCCAATATGGGTACATTTTAAAAGGTATAAGCTTTCTTTCATGAATGTAGCCGGCTAGCAGCCTTTATGTCATCAATGACCCTGATTTTTCAATCTGGAGAATGCAAACAAATTGCCCGGCCACTTTGTTTCATTCTCTCTTTTTTTAATCAAATCAAAAGATTGACTTTTCTTTATAATAGCCTATTTGGTCAATCTGGCACGTGTCTTTCTGGCACGTAGCCTGATTAAAATGTAGGGTAACTTGCGCAGACAATGTGGCGCCGGCTGCTGCCATTGTGAACAGAGTCAGGGGAACTGTTGCTGAGCTATTTTCTTTCACACACAAATTAGCACAGAGGTGTTATTAGACATGCATTGACACCTCAAATTTAAATAATCCCACTTAGAAACTAAAACCCAGTTTAAAAAGAAACATTTCGTTATTTAGAAATAGAGTTAGCCTAAATATGATGCAAATCTTTAGGCTATAAAAAATATATACACAAATATGAAAAGCTATTTGAATTAGAACAACAAAGATCCATATGTGTAAATGCTTCAATGCGCGCTACTGTCTGCACACGGCTATTTTTATGTCATATAGGCTATACCATTTTCTTTCCAATTATATTAAAACTGAATGCATATCCATGCGTAAAATAAGTGATGTCCCTGGCATTTTTTGGGGATCAAATTCTGATCTTTGTTAAGGTTGTCCATAACAAATATCTCATTTATTATGCCTTGACAGCGGTGCATGGGAACTTATCCCAAACTTTATTCAAGTTTCGCAGCTACAGCTAGACATTCTGGCAGACAGTCTCTTTCACTTGTAAATAAGTATAAGAAGCTTACAAGTGTGTGTGAGTTCAGCTAAGCATGCCGTTCACACCTCACTCGCAGCCGCAGCACGTGCCCGTGGTGGATACTTTGATATTCAGAATCTTAATTATGTCAGTAGCCCAGAATATACTATCCAGAGTGCAATGCAGAAAATATGAATACACTTATTAAAAAACATAATAGCCATAGCTTTTTATGTTTAAGTTTGGCGTTGTATAGCAGGAGAAAACCTAAAATGTAGCTATTAAAGGTGCAGTATCGTGGTGGCTTTGGCTTTTTATTTTATTATTGTTGTATTTATTGTTAAAATAGCCTTTGTTATTTGTTCAGTAACAGGGGTTTCCCTGTCTCTCCAGCTCTTTGGTAAACCGAAAATGCATTTTCAGGTCGGAATTCCTATATTATCCAATCAGGAGAGAGAACAGGTGAAATTCGATTAGATGTGATGCCACGGTAACTGGGAACCTGCAGCCGATCTGAGAAGTCTGGGCAACTCAATGTTAAATTGGCAATTGTTCCCATTATGTAAAATAAAATAAGAATAAAGTATGCTTTGGAAAATGGTCTGAAATAAGGCTACATGATTTGAACATGCTTGAACATCTTGACATTTAAGGCCTAAATATTTCAACAATTGCTACGAATTGATAAAAAATAAAAAATAAACTGTGGATAGCCACTATACCGATTGGCCAGTCATTTTGGGCATAAACATAATTGTTGAAGGGTGAATTTAGGTCTGATAAGAATGTACCATGCATGTTCAAATCATGCAAAGGCCTACTTTACATTATTTCAGACCATTTTACAAAGTGCACTTTTATTCTTTACTTTTTCACATTTTGCGGAAAAATAGCCAATTTCCTATTGAGGTGCCTGCCTAGACTTCTCAGGTGCCCACTCTTCCTACATCCAATGCCAAAAAGAAATGAGCAGAGGACACACATTTGGAACTGAAGCTAATAAATGGGCACTCATCCTGATTGGATGAAAGTGGCAACCCACCTGAAAATGTATTTTAAGTAAGTAATAAGTAATTTGTCATTCAAAAGCAAATTATGTAATAGTCAATCATTTCCATGCACTTAGTTGAAGTTACCTTACCTGTATGTCCACCATGAAACAAACATTTTTACTGGTCAACACACGTGGTGGGAGGAGTCACTGACCGGCCCGCCCACCGGCCCACCCAAGGCTTAAAAGTCGTCAGTGCTCTGCTTCGTGGTCACAGTGGAAACATTCACCCACAGGAGTAGGACTAAACTCAATAGGAAATCTGACAGCTACCATTGTAGGATTTTTTCTATACTTAATTATCCGTTTTTGATTTCTGGATCTCACGATGAAACTTTACGAAGAGGAAGCGAAAATCAATAGGAAGGTGTGTATTGTAAGCTATTCAATTCAATATTGGCCTAAATATAGAGAAATAGTGTTGAAATGTTAAAATAAATATTAATGAAATGTGTAAATGTCTCCCTAGTTGGCTTATAGGCTATAGGTTTGTAAATTTGGTACGATTTCGTCAAACCTGTATACTGACCTCTTTCCATGTCGTTTTGCCTGACTCTTCTAGCTCCTCAAGCCTCAGATAGAGAGACGTCGAAGGGAGAGAATGACTCGCAGCATTGAAAGTCTGCGGACCCTTTTGTTGCAAGATCCACAACAACAGGTAAAACACTCACACCACATGACTGCACAGTGGAAACTCCTCACAATGCCAAGATCATGATGTTGGGTTGGGGTTGCGTTACGTATATTAACCTGGCTGTCACCGCTTTATTACAGGGTGAGACTCAGCGCAGAGTGGAGAAAGCTGAGATTCTGGAACACACGGTCCTCTTCCTACAAAATGCAACTGACTGGGACAGAAATAAAGCTGAAGGTGGAGGAGGACGGCAACATTCTTTCAAAGATGGCTTTTCGGAGTGCCTGCAGAGAGCAATCCAGTTCCTGGGACCTCAAGGGGAAGGGGAGAGGCTGGGGGGAGCCCTGGATGCCTCTTTCGCTCCTGTTTTGGCCCGTTCTGTCTCCGTGCGCATGGATGCTGCAGCCAGCTCTCTAACACACATGAAGCCTCCATCGTCCTTTAACTCGCAGATCTCCACACAGACATCCATGCACGGACAGCGGATTGCTCTCAAAATGAGAACATTGGCTCTTTCCCGACGAGTTCAACTTCAACGTGGGTATTCTAAAGTCGCCCAACAGCTTCAGAGTCCAAATCAACCTGAGGTCCTCAGGGTGCAGAGAATTACAGCGAGCAAAGAGAGCCAATCTCAGAGCCTCCCAGACAGCCGGTCACCGTGGAGGCCATGGCCCTGAATACAGAACCAGGACATTTACTGACAGTACGGCTGGTGAACGCGTGGAGGATGCAACATGCTTTATTCCTGAGACTACCTTCAAGGATGTTTTTATGTTGTGAACATTGATCCCCGTCATTCTGTCAATTCTGAAGAATAACAAATATTGTAAAGTGTAAATACTGTAAATATTGTCATTTGAACACGTGCTGCCACAGCCTACTGCTTGTGTTACTCTTGTAATATTTATGTAATATATTTTGCACATTAATTTATTTTATTCTTGCCTTTGAAAAATAAAAACTTCATCATAAAAATGTTGCACACTATTTTGTCGACTGTTTGCTGGCACGTGCATGCCTTTAAAAATGACATACCCGACGCATGGGCTCGTGCTTTCACACTCAAGGTGTGATGCAAAGGTGCCACTGTTGTTGTTCTTAAGCGGATGATAAATATAGATATTTCCATGAGTGTAAACAGTCGTTTACACTCAGAGATTCAATATTTATTTACCCAGAGTTCTCTCTTTACGCAATTTACGCATCAATTTTTAAATGCATACATTTATATTGCATTGATTTTGTGATTGTTATTTTTTATGATATATTTTAGAATTTGTATTCTAAAATAGAATTGACAACATGGTCAATGATTGTACAGAACAATATATTTATTTTTACATATAGGCTAAGTGGAGCTCCAATTGGTGCCGTGTAACTTCAGGCCCCCATGATGAATAATCTATAGATAATAGATAATCATGTGTAGAATTTACTTTTATTATACATATATAACACATATATTCCATCACTAACTATATTTAGTGACCAATCTCGACTTTACAGTTCACACAACTGATGTTGCTGCTTCCCTCCTGCCCGGTGGCCCGGACGTAATGACAGGGTATTTTGTGGCAGCAGTCATATAACTTGTTAGCATCTCTCAAATGTCAACGTGTGCGCGTGGGAACATGACAGGCTTTGCAACAATGTATCAATTCTAACAGGTAATAAAGTGCAAATGGCATCCCCTCCTTTCCCTTGGGAAAGAGTTGGTGGACTTGATCCCATGTCATTAAATTGGACCGTTTGACCATTTTAGCCGAAGAAAGACCATTATAGGCTACACTTTATTGTTATAGGCCTAGTATAACTCTCGCCAAAGCGGATTGATCACAAAATAAAAGGTTTGTCAAGGCACAAGCTTCACCTCCTGTGCACCAATATCGGCGCGTGTTCTAAAACACAAAACAACGCAGGCATGCAGGTATAATGCTACGTCTGTCCTAATCTCCACAGAGGCAATTGAATTCAGCTGCAATGAACGAGTCAACAGACAATCATTACCTGAGTTAATTTCATTTTTAGTGACCAAGTTATTATATTTTAAATTAAACTTTACACGGTTGATTTAGGACACAGGTTTTTATACCGCTGACAATCTGTGGAACAAAGATAACTGAAGGGAAGTGTGTGAGGAAGAGGGAAGTGCGTGGGAACGCTCACACCTCGCTCTATCCAACACGTGCCAGTCATGGCAGCACATAAAACCTGCATTTTACAACGACACCACGCCGTGCACTGTATTCAGCCACAGGACAGGACTCATTTTGCATGTCAAATGTAAGTGTGAGGAACGTGGAGTCCCACGGTGGGAGTCCACCATGCACTTCAAACCCAAACCTTGTCTTGGTTGGCACACGTTTCAGAGGTGTCAACTTGACACGAGCTCCCGTTGAGCAATGGCTCGTGCTCTGTGTGTGTGTACTTCTGGCAGTTCCGAGGATGAGGGTTCAAGATTCAAGTTTTTTATTTTATTTTTATACATATAGGCTATAACTAGAGTTAGAGTAGCCTAACTTTTTTTTTTGTTCGTCTCAACGGACTTTGCAGCATGCAGAAACAACATAGTATGATAGGAAAACAAATTGAAGAGGAGAGGAAAAAAATATCACAATACACTTAGGCTACATAAGCAGTCCATGAATATAGTAGCAGCAAAAAATATATAGACTCACGGGAAACAATATACTGAACTGATATAATATTATATAACTCTATGCTCCGCACCTAACTGTAAACATTGTCAGCGTCTCAACCTGAATAATGTAGGCCTACGTCACATATTCAATTTGTTTCTAATTTCCGGTTTATTTTCCCCCGTCTCTGCCAAGAGGAAGTTCCAATGTTTGGAACTACAGGAGGCGACATCCCGCTTTGCAGCAAGGCCTCTGCTCACCTCGCGCCCCTTTTGCAGTACCATTGCGCACCACTAGGGAAACAGTGGGCTGGGCTGAAGAAGACTTTTGTTATAATAATAGCCTATTTTGTCAACAGTTTGCTGGCACGTGTCTTTTAAGTTAGATGCTCAAGCTCAACCTATGGGCTTGTGCTTTCACACTGCTGTGATGCATGAACGGTGCCACCGTTGTCATTCTTCTCCAAGGATGCTGATAAAGAAATGGGACAAACAATTGGATATATCCCTGAGTGTAAGTTGAATTATTGTTTGCCTTATTATTTCCTCCATATCAAATGCCACCAGGGCTCCTTTTCTGTCAGCTAGAATTCGTTCTCAAATTACTTACTTGTCAGAGAAGAAACGTTGCGTAGGCTGCAACATTGGGACAGGATGTTAAATTAATGTCTTGTGAGTTAAAATATATCTTCAATAACATAATTTAAAAAGTGTAAATGCTTCAGTGCGCGCAATACAGTAGATTTTTTTTTTAAAGTCAATAAATAAATAGCCTAAACACTCATGTCTCCTGTGAATTGTGATTGCGAATGTAGCCGACATATTGCCGTTGCCGGCGTATGCACTGTCTTGGTTGGCATGCGTTTGCAACAGAGGTGTCAACTTGACATGAGGCCCTTCTTGAGCAGTGGCTCGTGCTCTATAACTGTGGCTCTGCTAAGGATGAAAGATGTTTATATTTTCTGAATATTAGCAACACATTAAACATCATGCGTTGAATATAGCCTTTACTGAAATATCAGCTATTTAGCAGTCTGAATATTATGTCCAGTAAAAAAATAATCTGTTTAATGTTCTTGCATCCAATAGTACCTCAAATCAAAAGACAAACCATATTTCCTTTGATATATCTGTAATGCCTGTTTGAATAGATCTACTGAGTCATTCCAAAGAAGTTCATTCTGATGAGCCTTATCGTTCTTTAATTACAACTTTAATGTTTTGCTTGTGTCCTGACCACATATTCCATTTTGTCAAATTTTCTTTCTTTCTTTTTAATCAACTCAGCTCACCTCGCACCCCAATTGCTGTACATTTAAGCCCCACTAGGGAAACACTGGCCTATGGCTGAAAAATATTGACTTTTGCTTATAATAGATTGTGTCAAATGTTTTCTGGCACGTGTCTTTAAATGGCTCAAGTTGCATGCCCAACGTATAGACAAGTGCTTTCACTGAATGAAGGAAGGAAGGAAGGAAGGAAGGAAGGAAGGAAGGAAGGAAGGAAGGAAGGAAGGAAGGAAGGAAGGAAGGACGGACGGACGGACGGACGGACGGACGGACGGACGGACGGACGGACGGACGGACGGGAGGAAGGAATCAACCAATCAAATCAATCAAACAATCAATAAATACTGACCAAATGAACTGTATTGCCTGTATTAGATTTCGAACATTTGTCCCGAGTAGCCTAATTAAAATTGCGCCGACAATGTGGCGCCTGCTGCCATTGTGAACTGAGTCACGGGAACTGTTGCTGAGCTAATTCTTTCACACACAAATGAGCGCAGAGGTGTTATTAGACATGCTTTGACACCTCAAATTTAAATAATCCCACTTAGAAACTAAAACCCAGTTTAAAAAGAAACATTTCATTATTTAGAAATAGAGGTAGCCTAAATATGATGAAAATGTGAAAAATATATACGAACAAATATAGGCTCACAATATTGATAAGCTATTTGAATTAGAACAACAGGAAAGATCCATATAAATACGTCAATGCGCGGTACTCTTTGTGTCAGATATGCTATACCATTTTCTTTTTCTTTTTGTCATTGATGTTCTAGCTAGAATAATATAAGAAATTCCACACTTATCATGGATCAAATTCTGATCTTTGTTTAATGGTCGTCTATATTTATTATGCCTTGACAGCGTGGGAACTGTCCCAAACTTTATTAAAGTTTTGCAGCTAGCTAGACATTCTGGCAGACAGTCTCTTTCACTTGTAAATAAGTATTAGCATCGCGCTTACAAGCCCTTACAAGTGTGTGAGAGTTTAGCTAAGCATGCCGTTCACACCTCACTGGCAGCACGTGCCCGTGGTGGATCAGTCTACTTTAATCTTCAGAATCGTAATAACATAGTATGTCAGTAGCCCATACCAGAGATTAATGCAGGGAAAAAAACATATATATGTACATATATATATATATATATATATATATATATATATATATATATATATATATATATATATATATATATATATATATATATATATATATATATATATATATATATATATATATATATATATATATATATATATATAAGCGTTTGGCGTTTGTCTAGCAGGAGAAAGCCTAACAAAATGTAGCTATTAAAGGTGCAGTGGTGGCTTTTTATTTTATTATTATCATAGTATTTATTGTTAAAATATCCTTGTTAGTGTTTGTTCAGTAAAACAGGGGTTTCCCAGCTCTTTGGTAAATAGAAATTGCGTTTACAGGTCGGAATTCCTATGTCTAATCAGGAGAGAGAACAGGTGAAATTGGTTGTGATGCCACGGTAACTGGAAGAGTGGGAACCTGAGAATTCTGGGCAACTCAACGTTAAATTGGCAACTGTAAAAGCGTTTTTTTTAAAAAACTTTTTCACATTTTGTGGTGAGAGCACACACACATTTGGAACTGGAACACTATAAAGTTGAAGCTGGGCACTCTCTCGTGATTGGATGAAATTGGCAACCCACCCGAAAATGTATTTTCTCTTTACTGAAGAGCTGGAGAGACAGGGAGACCCCGACCAAACACTATCGGAATCAGAGCTATCAGAGCTTTAACTTTGAAACAAAAATCTTTTTGTTTTAACCAAAAAAGTATAACTTCACTGTCTTTAATCTGTCATTCAAAAGCAAATAATGTAATAGTCAATCATTTCATGCACTTAGTTGAAGTTACCTGTATGGCCACCAGTAAACAAGCATGTTTACTGGTCAACACACATGGTGGGAGGAGTCACTGACCGGCCCGCCCACCCAAGGCTTAAAAGTCGTCAGTGCTCCTACTTCGTGATCACACTGGAAACATTCACCCACAAGACTGAAAGCAAAAGGAAATCTGATCTGACAGCTACCATTGTATTTTTTCGTTTTTGATTTCTGGATTTCTACGATGAAACTATACGAAGAGGAAGCGAAAATCAATAGGAAGGTGTGTATTGTAAGCTATTCGATTCAATATTGTTCTAAATATAGAGATATCTCGCTAGTCGCTAGATATAGCCTACTCATATAAATAGTGGTGAAATATAGCCCTACAAAGGATTTAGTGTAAATTATTACTCGAAAATCTCCCTAGTTGGCCTATAAGTATCTAAGTTTAATTTGGTACAATTTTGTCAAACCTTAATGTTGTAGACTAACCTCTTTCCACTCTGTCGTTTCGCCTGACTCTTATAGCTCCTCAAGCCTCAGATAGAGAGACGTCGAAGGGAGAGAATGACTCGCAGCATTGAAACTCTGCGGACCCTTTTGTTGCAAGATCCACAACAACAGGTAAAACACTCACACCACATGACTGCAGCACAGTGGAAGCTCCCCACAATGCCAAGATGTTATTGGGTTGGGGTTGCGTATTAACCTGGCTGTCACCGCTTTCTTACAGGGTGAGACTCAGCGCAGAGAGGAGAAAGCTGAGATTCTGGAACACACGGTCCTCTTCCTACAAAATGCCACTGACTGGGACAGAAGTAAACCTGAAGGTGGAGGAGGACGGCAACATTCCTTCCTAGATGGCTTTTCGGAGTGCCTGCAGAGAGCAACCCAGTTCCTGGGACCTCAAGGGGAAGGGGAGAGGCTGGGAGAAGCACTGGATGCCTCTTTCGCTCCTCGTTTGGCCCGTTCTGTCTCCGTGCACATGGATGCTGCAGCCAGCTCTCTAACACACATGAAGCCATTGTCCTTTAACTCGCAGATATCCACACAGACCTCCATGCACGGACAGCGGATTGCTCTCAAAATGAGAACATTGGCTCTTTCCCGACGAGTTCAACTTCAACGTGGGTATTCTAAAGTTGCCCGACAGCTTCAGAGTCCAAATCAACCTGAGGTCCTCAGGGTGCAGAGAATTACAGCGAGCAAAGAGAGCCAATCTCAGAGCCTCCCAGACAGCCTGTCACCGTGGAGGCCTTGGCCCTGAGTACAGAACCAGCTGGACATTTACTGACAGTACGGCTGGTGAACGCGTGGAGGATGCAACATGCTTTATTCTTGAGACTTCCTTCAAGGATGTTTTTATGTTGTGAACATTGATCCCCGTCATTCTGTCAATTCTGAAGAATAACAAATATTGTAAAGTGTAAATATTGTCATTTGAACACGTGCTGCCACAGCCTACTGCTTGTGTTACTCTTGTAATATTTATGTAATATATTTTGCACATTAATTTATTTTATTCTTGCCTTAGAAAAATAAAAACTTCATCAAAATTGTGCACACTATTTTGTCGACTGTTTGCTGGCAGTGTATGCCTTTAAAGTGACATGCCCGACGCATGGGCTCGTGCTTTCACACTCAAGGTGTGATGCAAACGTGCCACTGTTGTTGTTCTTAAGCGGATACATGATAAATATAGATATTTCCATGAGTGTAAAGACAAAGTCGTTTACACTCAGAGATTCAATATTTACCCAGAGTTTTCTCTTTACGCAATTTACGCATCCATTTTTAAATGCATTTATATTGCATTGATTTTGTGATTGTTATTTTTTACGATATATTTTAGAATTTGTATTCTAAAATAGAATTGACAACATGGTCAATGATTGTACAGAACAATATATTTGCATCATAGGCTAAGTGGAGCTCCAATTAGTGCCGTGTAACTTCAGGCCCGCATGATGAATAATCTATAGATAATCATGTGTAGAGTTTACTTTTATTATAAATATATAACACATTATTATTCCATCACTAACTATATATAATGGTTTTGAGACCGTAGGCTGAGCACACACCCAGACGTGGAGCAGTCTCTCCTTTTTAGTGAGAGTTGAAAATAGGCTATGCCTATTGGTCTGTAAATTACGCATACTGAAATGTTGGAACAATGTGTTGCTTGGTGCAGTATAAATTAGTTTGACCAAAATATTGGTCAAACTATATTGCGCTATTGATTAATTTGACGAAATCTCGACTTTACAGTTCACACAACTGATGTTGCTGCTTCCCTCCTGCCCGGTGGCCCGGACGTAATGACAGGATATTTTCTGGCAGCAGTCATATAACTTGTTTGCATCTCTCAAATGTCAACGTGTGCGCGTGGGAACATGACAGGCAGACTTTGCAACAATGTATCAATTCTAACAGGTAATAAAGTGCAAATGGCTTCCCCTCCTTTCCCTTGGGAAAGAGTTGGTGGACTTGATCCCATGTCATTAAATTGGACCGTTTGACCATTTTAGCTGAAAAAAGACCATTATAGGCTACACTTCATTGTTATAGGCCTAGTATAACTCTCGCCAAAGCGGATTGATCACAAAATAAAAGGTTTGTCAAGGCACAAGCTTCACCTCCTGTGCACCAATATCGGCGCGTGTTCTAACACAAAACAACACAGGCATGATGCAGGTATAATGCTACGTCTGTCCTGATCTACACAGAGACAATTGAATTAAGCTGCAATGAACGAGTCAACAGACAATCATTACCTGAGTTATTTTCATTTAGTGACTAAGTTATTATTATATTTTAAATTAAACTTTACACGGTTGATTTAGGACACTGGTTTTTATACCGCTGACAATCTGTGGAACAAAGATAACTGAAGGGAAGTGTGTGAGGAAGAGGGAAGTGTGTGGGAACGCTCACACCTCTGTCCAACACGTGCCAGTCATGGCAGCACATAAAACCTGCATTTTACAACGACACCACGCCGTGCGCTATATTCAGCCACAGGACAGGACTAATTTTGCATGTCAAATGTAAGTGTGAGGAACGTGGGAGTCCCACGGTGGGAGTCCATGCACTTCAAACCCAAACCTTGTCTGTCTTGGTTGGCACACGTTTCAGAGGTGTCAACTTGACACGAGCTCCCGTTGAGCAATGGCTCGTGCTCTGTGTGTGTGTACTTCTGGCAGTTCCGAGGATGAGGGTTCAAGATTCAAGTTTTTTCTTTTTTTTACATAGGCTATAGACTAGAGTTAGAGTAGCCTAACATTTTAGTTTTGTTCGTCTCAACGGACTTTGCAGCATGCAGAAACAACATAGTATGATAGGAAAACAATTGAAGAGGAGAGGAAAAAAATATCACAATACACTTAGGCTACATAAGCAGTCCATGAATATAGTAGCAGCAAAAAATGTATAGACTGAGTCACGGGAAACGATATACTGATATAATATAACTCTATGCTCCGCACCTAACTGTAAACGTCAGCGTCTCAACCTGAATAATGTAGGCCCACGTCACATATTCAATTTGTTTCTAATTTCCGGTTTCTTTTCCCCCGTCTCTACCAAGAGGAAGTTCCAATGTTTGGAACTACAGGAGGCGACATCCTGCTTTGCAGCAAGGCCGATCTGCTCACCTCGCGCCCCTCTTGCAGTACCATTGCGCACCACTAGGGAAACAGTGGGCTGGGCTGAAGAAGACTTTTGTTATAATAATAGCCTATTTTGTCAACAGTTTGCTGGCACGTGTCTTTTAAGTTAGATGCTCAAGCTCATGGGCTTGTGCTTTCACACTGCTGTGATGCATGAACGGTGCCACCGTTGTCATTCTTCTCCAAGGATGCTGATAAAGAAATGGGACAAACAATTGGATATTTCCCTGAGTGTAAGTTGAATTATTGTTTGCCTTATTATTTCCTCCATATCAAATGCCACCAGGGCTCCTTTTCTGTCAGCTAGAACTTTTTCTCAAATAACTTACTTGTCAGAGAAGAAACGTTGCGTAGGCTGCAACATTGGGACAGGATGTTAAATGAATGTCTTGTGAGTTAAAATATATCTTCAATAACATAATTTAAAAAGTGTAAATGCTTCAGTGCGCGCAATACAGTAGATTTTTTTTTAAGTCAATAAATAAATAATAGCCTAAACACTCATGTCTCCTGTGAATTGTGATTGCGAATGTAGCCGACATATTGCCGTTGCCGGCGTATGCACTGTCTTGGTTGGCACGCGTTTGAAACAGAGGTGTCAACTTGACACGAGGCCCTTCTTGAGCAGTGGCTCGTGCTCTATAACTGTGGCTCTGCTAAGGATGAAAGATGTTTATATTTTCTGAATATTAGCAACACATTAAACATCATGCGTCGAATATAGCCTTTACTGAAATATCAGCTATTTAGCAGCCTGAATATTATGTCCAGTAAAAAAAAAATCAGTTTAATGTTCTTGCATCCAATACCTCAAATCAAAAGACAAACCATATTGCCTTTGATATATCTGTAAATGAAAGTATGCCTGTTTGAATAGATCTACTGAGTCATTCTGAGTTCATTCTGATAAGCCTTATCGTTCTTTAATTACAACTTTAATTTTTTGCTTGTGTCCTGACTCCTGACCACATATTCCATTTTGTCTCATTTTCTTTCTTTCTTTTTTAATCAACTCAGCTCACCTCGCACCCCCTTGCTGAACATTTAAGCCCCACTAGGGAAACACTGGCCTATGGCTGAAAAATATTGACTTTTGCTTAATAGATTGTGTCAAATGTTTTCTGGCACGCGTGTCTTTAAATGGCTCAAGTTGCATGCCCAACGTATAGGCAAGTGCTTTCACTGAATGAAGGAAGGAAGGAAGGAAGGAAGGAAGGAAGGAAGGAAGGAAGGAAGGAAGGAAGGAAGGAAGGAAGGAAGGAAGGAAGGAAGGAAGGAAGGAAGGAAGGAAGGAAGGAAGGAAGGAAGGGAGGAGGGACGGACGGACGGACGGACAGGAGCAAGGAATCATCCAATCAAATCAATCAAACAATCAATCAATCAATAAATACTGACCAAATGAACTGTATTGCCTGTATTAGATTTCGGACATTTGTCCCGAGTAGCCTAATTAAAATTGCGCCGACAATGTGGCGCCTGCTGCCATTGTGAACAGAGTCATGGGAACTGTTGCTGAGCTAATTCTTTCACACACAAATGAGCGCAGAGGTGTTATTAGACATGCTTTGACACCTCAAATTTAAATAATCCCACTTAGAAACTAAAACTCAGTTTAAAAAGAAACATTTCGTTATTTAGAAATAGAGTTAGCCTAAATATGATGAAAATGTGAAAAATATATGAACAAATATAGGCTCACAATATTGATAAGCTATTTGAATTAGAATAACAGGAAAGATCCATATAAATACGTCAATGCGCGGTACTTTTTGTGTCAGATATGCTATACCATTTTCTTTTTTTTTGTCATTGATGTTCTAGCTAGAATAATATAAGAAATTCCACACTTATCATGGATCAAATTCTGATCTTTGTTTAATGGTCGTCTATATTTATTATGCCTTGACAGCGTGGGAACTGTCCCAAACTTTATTAAAGTTTCGCAGCTAGCTAGACATTCTGGCAGACAGTCTCTTTCACTTGTAAATAAGTATTAGCATCGCGCTTACAAGTGTGTGAGAGTTTAGCTAAGCATGCCGTTCACACCTCACTGGCAGCACGTGCCCGTGGTGGATCAGTCTATTTTCTTCTTCAGAATCGTAATAACATCAGTAGCCCAGAATATACCAGAGAGCAATGCAGGGAAAAAAAAAATATGTATGTATATATATATATATATATATATATATATATATATATATATATATATATATATATATATATATATATATATATATATATATGTGGTGGCTTTTTATTTTATTATTATCATAGTATTTATTGTTAAAATATCCTTGTTATTGTTTGTTCAAATTGCCTGAAATAAGGCTATACATGATTTGAACATTTAAGCCTAAGATTTCGACAATTGCTATGAATTGCTACAAAACCTGTGGATAGCCACTACCGACTAGCCAGTCATTTTGGGCAAAAAGTAAAACAGCGTTTTTTTTCTTTACTTTTTCACATTTTGTGGTGAGAGCACACACACATTTGGAACTGGAACACTATAACGTTGAAGCTGGGCACTCTCTCGTGATTGGATGAAATTGGCAACCCACCCAAAAATGTATTTTCTCTTTACTGAAGAGCTGGAGAGACAGGGACACAGACCCCGACCAAACACTATCGTAATCAGAGCTATCAGAGCTTTTACTTTGAAACAAAAAAAATTTAACCAAAAAAGTATAACTTCACTGTCTTTAATTTGTCATTCAAAAAGCAAATAATGTAATAGTCAATCATTTCATGCACTTAGTTGAAGTTACCTGTATGGCCACCAGTAAACAAGCATGTTTACTGGTCAGCATGGTGGGAGGAGCCTTGGCCCGCCCACCCAAGGCTTAAAAGTCGTCAGTGCTCCTACTTCGTGATCACACTGGAAACATTCACCCACAGGACTGAACGCAAAAGGAAATCTGATCTGACAGCTACCATTGTATTTTTTCGTTTTTGATTTCTGGATTTCTACGATGAAACTATACGAAGAGGAAGCGAAAATCAATAGGAAGGTGTGTATTGTAAGCTATTCGATTCAATATTGTTCTAAATATAGAGATATCTCGCTAGTCGCTAGCCTACTCTGTATATAAATAGTGGTGAAATATAGCCCTACAAAGGATTTAGTGTAAATTATTACTCGTAAATCTCCCTAGTTGGCCTATAAGTATCTAAGTTTAATTTGGTACAATTTTGTCAAACCTTAATGTAGACTAACCTCTTTCCACTCTGTCGTTTCGCCTGACTCTTCTAGCTCCTCAAGCCTCAGATAGAGAGACGTCGAAGGGAGAGAATGACTCGCAGCATTGAAAGTCTGCGGACCCTTTTGTTGCAAGATCCACAACAACAGGTAAAACACTCACACCACATGACTGCAGCACAGTGGAAGCTCCCCACAATGCCAAGATGTTATTGGGTTGGGGTTGCGTATTAACCTGGCTGTCACCGCTTTCTTACAGGGTGAGACTCAGCGCAGAGTGGAGAAAGCTGAGATTCTGGAACACACGGTCCTCTTCCTACAAAATGCCACTGACTGGGACAGAAGTAAACCTGAAGGTGGAGGAGGACGGCAACATTCCTTCCAAGATGGCTTTTCGGAGTGCCTGCAGAGAGCAACCCAGTTCCTGGGACCTCAAGGGGAAGGGGAGAGGCTGGGAGAAGCACTGGATGCCTCTTTCGCTCCTCGTTTGGCCCTTTCTGTCTCCGTGCGCATGGATGCTGCAGCCAGTTCTCTAACACACATGAAGCCATCGTCCTTTAACTCGCAGATCTCCACACAGACCTCCATGCACGGACAGCGGATTGCTCTCAAAATGAGAACATTGGCTCTTTCCCAACGAGTTCTAGCCTGGTAAACCCTCCCTCCGGAAATCTCAATTCCATTTCATTTCAGGAGTGAAATGGAATTGAGATTTCCGGAGGGAGGGTTTACCAGGCTAAACGAGTTCAACTTCAACGTGGGTATTCTAAAGTCTCCCGACAGCTTCAGAGTCCAAATCAACCTGAGGTCCTCAGGGTGCAGAGAATTACAGCGAGCAAAGAGAGCCAATCTCAGAGCCTCCCAGACAGCCGGTCACCGTGGAGGCCATGGCCCTGAGTACAGAACCAGCTGGACATTTACTGACAGTACCGCTGGTGAATGCGTGGAGGATGCAACATGCTTTATTCTTGAGACTTCCTTCAAGGATGTTTTTATGTTGTGAACATTGATCCCCGTCATTCTGTCAATTCTGAAGAATAACAAATATTGTAAAGTGTAAATACTGTAAATATTGTCATTTGAACACGTGCTGCCACAGCCTACTGCTTGTGTTACTCTTGTAATATTTATGTAATATATTTTGCACATTAATTTATTTTATTCTTGCCTTTGAAAAATAAAAACTTCATCATAAATATTGTGTGCATTTTTTTTATTATTATTATAGACTATTTGCACCCTATTTTGTCGACTGTTTGCTGGCACGTGCATGCCTTTAAGTGACATGCCTGACGCATGGGCTCGTGCTTTCACACTCAAGGTGTGATGCAAAGGTGCCACTGTTGTCATTCTTAAGTGGATGCATGATAAATATAGATATTTCCATGAGTGTAAATACAAAGTCGTTCAGAAATATATACATTAGTTTGCCCTATACTATTCAGCAATACATTGTTTCAAGGCATATACCATGAAGCTGCTTAAAATAGCCCTTTGCGCATATTACGCGGTTGTATTAAGCTTATAAAGGCATACATTTTGCATATTGTAGGCTATATAATATGTGAATTTTGTAAGTATAGTGGCTGTGTGACAAATACCTGTGAATATGCAATTATGCTGCTGAATAATCCAACAAGGCACACTTTAAAACAAATTAACATGAATAACATTTAAAAAACTGGTGCACGCACCCATGATTAGTCAATCCTGTTTCATTTTGATTATAGGTTACTGCTGTTAATTTTGTCCTGACCCATGTCCATCACTTAGGCTATCAGGCTATTTACAAATGGTTATCAAAACCGTTTTCATAACTGAACACTCTTTAAGCAGACCTGCAGCCCTACGGATTATATCCTTTTAGCGAGAGGGCAGCAAATTGAGAATATTGATCTGGAAGAAGTTAATCGGCTAACTGACACATTTGCCAAAATGAATTGTTGAAAAAATGAATTTGTAAGCTTATTGGTGCAGTATATTAATTAATAAAAAACGTATATCTTGCTCATTTGATGTTGATATAAATATATTGACATGTCAGCTTTACACAACTGATGTTGCTGCTTTCCGCCTGCCCGGTGGCCCGGACGTAACGACATAGGGTATTTTGTGGCAGCGGTCATATAACTAATTTGCATCTCTCAGATGTTCACGTGCGCGCGTGGGAACATGACAGGCAGACTTTGCAACAATGTATCAATTCTAACAGGTAATAAAGTGCAAACGACTTCCCTCTTCTTCCTTGGGAAAGAGTTGGTGGACTTGATCCCATATGTCATTGAATTGGACCGTTTGTCCGTTTTAGCCGAAGAAAGATCATTGGCGACACTTTATTGTTATACTGTTTCCCACAACACGCTTGGCAGCACTGATCACGAAATCAAAGGTTTGTGGAGGTGTTGAGGCACACGCCTCACCTCCCGTGCTCTAAAACAAAACACAGGATGTAGGGTCTGTCCTGACTCCAGAGTCCTGAGCAAATCAACGGGTCAATTAAACATTACACCAATAGTGAGTAGACTAATCTCTCAAGACAGAATCAGCTAACATTAGAAACAATGTATATATTTTTAATGGGTTCCCAGATTGCCATTGAGAAGTCCTAATAATAGGAATTCATGTTTGTTCAAAACAGGCCTACTGTAAATGTGCTCAAAAAGTGCGATGTGGAAAGCTTAGAGGGGCACCAAATGATTAGATAACTAGCACACACACACACACACACACACACACACACACACACACACACACACACACACACACACACACACACAGTATGCAATGTATAGGATATTTCTTCAGTTTCTAATAGAGTTTTTGGGACTCCGTTATTGACACGAATTACATAAGCCCTTTGAAAAGAAATGTGAATTCAATAAGCATGACAATTCTTGCAAAGGCTCTGGCTTAGGGGCCCCCTGAGCTCTTGTGCCCCAGGGCCAAGGTCCAGTAATCCACCCCATGGACAAGTGTAGCAATAATACTATCCAAGTTACTTGTTAAAAAAAATTGTTTGCAGATTGCCCACGGTGTGAGCTACAACTAATGTGCTTGTAAAATAGCATATTATATTTTGTAGATGCAAACTGAAGCGAAAACATTCTATTTGGTACACTCACCAATCACAGCGTTTTATCACATTCAAGCAGATTTAGCAGGGATAGCCATTTGGCAGTGCAAGAGTCACACTCTATCGTGACTAATTGAATACTTAATTAATTTACCCATCCAATCACTGTGAAGTTTTGAATACAGTCTTTATTGTAAAAGAGGTAGAGAGAATACAGGTGTTTCACTGTACAGAAAAGACAGCACTGTTGATATACTCATTCAAACCGTTAATATGGACACAGGCACACGTCATCCATTATAGGGACATACAAGCCCAGTAGGAAAAAACAAAACAAACAAGAGAAACAAACACACAAAATCTTTGGATTTTCTCTATTGTCCTCTCATTCACCAAATGCATTCTCTCTAAATGAGCCTTAAAATGAAAACCATAAAAGACTTATAGCACTACTAATAAAACAGCAATAATATAGTGTGATAAAAATTATAATGCAGTTTTCCCCACACCCCTCCCCACACACACAGAAACACACACACACACACACTCGCACACTGAAGTAACATGTCAAAGTAAAGCAAAACTGACCCAATGCCCGATAATAAAACCACACGTGCATGCACGCAATACACACATCTGCATACTCATACACACACATGCACACTTTCACTCGACCATTCCCACACTCAGCTCATCATATTAACATAACAATAAACGACAGGGAACATGAAGTAAAGCATACGTACATTAAAAAGAGAACAAACAACAAAAAAGAACATACAAAAAACAACTGCAGCCAAGTGGGAAAGAGTCATATCATTCTTTCTGTCTTTTCCATCTGCAATCTTTCTGTTGCTGTCGTCCAATGCCAGTGGGCGAGGCAATCAGTCAGAGTTGTCAGATTGGTCACTCCTGGGTGAGGTGGCAGCGGGTGACGTGTTTCCACCCTGCCAGTTCCCGTTCGTCTGCCAAGTGGAAAGAGAACGTCATTTTCAGACAGGTGGTGACACATTCCTGCATGACAGTTGTTTGTGTATCTATCTACCTATAAAGCAAGACATCTCTGCATGAGTGTGTGTGTGTGTGTGTGTGTGTGTGTGTGTGTGTGTGTGTGTGTGTGTGTGTGTGTGTGTGTGTATTCCCTTTATGGAGATCCCCAAACTCTCTCAAGGTGATGGGTTGCATTTAGTACATTTTGAGGTATTTTTTTTACTTAAATGGAGTATTTCCAGTTTTCAGTACTTTTACTTCTACTCCATTACATCTCTGAGGCAAATATTGTACTTTTACTCCACAAAAATTATTTGAAAACTTTTGTTACTAGTTACTTTGTAATTTTGATTATTATTACAAAACATACATAAACCACTTCAGCCATATATACATTTCGTCCATTTGAAAATAGCCGATCTAAAAGCTCAGCTATCTGCTATTTTCAAGATTATTTGACATTTTACACATTTTGAAAAATTGCTTAACATTTTTAATTCCGGACTTTTACTTGTAACAGAGTACTTCAACCTTGCAGCATTGATACTTTTACTTAAGTAAAAAAAATTGTACTTTTTCCACCACTGGTATTATATGTAACTCAAAACAGTACAAAGACCCAGTTTGTGTAAAAAATAAATGTATAGATGTGTTGGAAGTGGAAGTGATGTTTAGTATACCTGCTGTGCTCCCACTTGGTAGGCAGGCTGCTCTCCATTCATTGGTGGAACACCAAGAAAAAGGTCAGCTGACCCAGACAAAGAAAAGGACCCGGACCCTACAGGGAGGGAGAACAATGTTATGCTAAAGGCCTGTACGCCATCACAAACTTAGGCAGCACTGACAGAATGAGGAGAGAGCGATATAGAGACATGGACGCAATTATTTTATGGAACACACTCACTTCTGGCAAAAGAACATCATAACTGATAAGATTATTATACAGACATCCTTTGTCATCCTACCCAGTATGGTACATTTATTTCCTCTCACACAGGTGCAGAATAATGCCATCAGCCTATTTGTATGCTGTAGTGGATTAACTTCAAAAACCTTTTAACAGTCAGGAGATGTCTGACAAGACAGCTTGGTGTGTACAGGCCTTAAAAGGAATACTTCACCCAAGAAATGACTTTATTTCTATTGTTTATTTACCCTGTGATGTCTTTGACTCGTGGAGAATTTCTGTTTGTAAAACTTTGGTGAATGAAGAATCCAAAAATGAAGAAAAAACTTGATGAATGGCCCAATTTAGCAACAGCAAAACAATATGAAAAATCTGTTCATACAGTCCAAAACACAGCTCATGTTGTGCGTCAAAGTGTATTCTGCCATAATCCGTTCAGTGCCTTTCCAAAATATAACCAAAGAAGAAGTAAATAAATGTTTTAAACATTTCTGGGCTAAACAGTCTCATGCTTGAAAGACGCACACGCCTGGGTGTTCGCGTGCGTGTGCGTTCGTGCATGTCACGGTTCAAACTGTAACGGAGTGTTATACAAATGGATAGTAGACATTTGGGACGCTTCTACGAACTGTGTTTTGGAGTTTACAAACAGATTTCTTATATAGTTTTGCTGTTGTTAAATTGGGTCTCTGATTATTTCCATTCATCAAGTTTTTTCTTAATTTTTAGATTTCTAGACATCACATGGTAAGTAAACGATAGAAATAAAGTAATTTCTTGGGTGAATTATTCCTTTAGGGTGCGGTCACACCGAACTTTAATGCTTTTCAATGGGAACGGAGCGGAAACGCTCCGTTCCCATTGAAAAGCATTGGCAGAATCCGCCCGCATAGGCAGAATTAAAGTTTGGTGTGACCGCACCCTTAACTAGCCTGGTAAACCCCCCCTCCCTCCGGAAATCTCATTTGCATTTGGTTTCAGGAAGGAGGGTCTGGGATTGCTCACAGAGTAAAGCTGCCCGAACTGCTGCGCATCCGAACCAATCAGCGGCTGCTAGGGGCGGGATCATCCAATCACCTGCCTAGTAGCTTGAAAAAATTAAACTCAGTCTGTCATCGATTCTGCGCCCGGAGTCTCAGATGCAAGTACGCTGTGAAACAAAATGTGTGTCGCAAGCTTCTTCCATTTGACGGAGTGAGGTTAACCCTTAACATGTTAGCCTGATTACTTTTCTTCTAGATTGTTTTTTTGACAGTCTTCAAGTAGGTAATTTTTTGACAAACACTGTGAAAAAACATAATTTAGAGTCTGAGCTTATAAGAATTATAATGGACTGGATGTTGCCATATTAAAGAGAAATAAAAGTGCAAAGATTTGGGGGTTGATTATACCTGTACGTCAGTAATTCATATATGGCTATGGGATAGAGAAAAAAAACGAAATAGAGTAAAGAAAAAACAAAAGTCTGGAAATCAAGGCTAGCAATTGAGAAGCCAACATTAACTAAAAAACTAAGAAACACAGCAATGACATTTTTACCAAAGCATTGTGATTGAAGTGAAAACAAAATACCATTATGGTATCGTTTTTAATATTCTAATTAATTACACAAACTTCCTCAAAACCCCCCCTCAAAAAACTTCATGGAGCCTGTGAAAAGGGAGTTACAATAGCCCTACTCCATACAAAACTAGGATTGCCTTTTGATACCTGTGGAGTTGGGAGTGTGCGGTGAGTCCTCATTCTGTGTTGCCACAATTGCGGTCTTCACGGCATAGAGGTTAGCCTCCTCCTGGAACTTGCCAATGTTCTTCTTGTAGCGAATTCTCTTATTGCCAAACCAGTTGGACACCTGGCATTGTATTGACATCAAAATGTCAGTTTGCACACGCACACGCACACGCGCACACACACACACACACACACACACACACACACACGTATGTTCATGAGTTACATTGTATATAACTGTGTATTTTAAAGAGTGTCTTTTGAGCTATAAATGTATTATTATGCCTTATGGTAAATCATCATGATGATGATAAATTGCCATGATAACCATAAGGTAAAACATGTCAATCCCATTCCCAGTCATGATTTCAACATTTTCATGAAGAAACACACAAACAAAAAAAGCGTTGTCAGTGCTGCCATCTACAGGTTGAAATTTCCACCCTGCTGCACCCTTTTGCCCTGCATAACATCACTCTTTTGGAGACTGTGGCATCAACAGTGACAGTGGGTGACTATTATTATGGATATTAGGCTACTTTGACTATTTATTTATTACTAGGCGCACTGTTGTAAAAGTAAAATAATTTTGAAGTACAAGAATTTCACTGTCTATACTGATGCTACCAACTGTACGTATTGTATGTGACAACAAACACCTAGCCTGGAATCCAGCCTTAGTCGCTCCGTTCAGCAGATTTTTTTTCCTCACATCGCTTCTCAGTCTGGTAAACCTTTTATTTCCAAGGGGCGGGACGGGCTCACGGGCACAAACGGGCTGCAGCTTGAAATCGGTCTGTGGTTCGGGGCAGGACTAGTGGCTTCAATGTAAAAGTCTGTGTGCGGGGCGGGACAGAGCTTTCCAATGTGAAATTCGAGTCACTTCCTGAGTTGCCCGCGTAGTTTGGAAATCCAGCTCAAACAGGATGATAGTCAGACTGAGAAGCGAAGTAATTTTTTTTTAAACAAATGCTGAACGAGCGCCTCCGTCTGGATTCCAGGCTAATAAACACCATGAACCTTTGCAAAGAACCTGTAGCGGTGGCAAAACAAATCAGCTTCTTAATCTAAACATGACGGGACTCTTACTCTGTCAGCATAGCATTTGCTTTAAAATGGTTTCAGTTCAGTCTGGCATACCAGTCTGCTAGTATGTCTATGCCCGCCCAGCAACGAGGATAAATCTGATATTCCATGTTCACATGTGGTTACACTCACCTGGAGGGCAAAATAAAGCCTACTGCGTCAACTGTTTTTACCACACCATTAGCCAAAATGCCGGCTAGTTGCTGTTCAACAACATTGGACACAGAACAATAGTTCTTGAGCTTCTCGGAAGCAAATACTATTTGACTCTCACTGTTTTAGGCCTACCTTAAAACATCTACTTACAAAATCTTTGATAACTTTTTTTTAAAAGCTTATTGTTATTTCTGTTTTGTCCAACCAGAAACAGCTACCAAGTTAGCACCGGTTCTTGTTAGGTACCAATCCCTACCTGAGACACAGTGATTCCACACGATTTGGCAATTTCTTCTTTGGCCTCTTCACTAGGGTAAGGGTTGGAGAGGTGGGAGTAGAAATATTCATTCAGGACCTCTGTGGCCTGCTTGCTAAAGTTACGTCTCTTGCGCCTGACAAGACAGAAATACATGAGAAAACATTTTTTATGTTTGTTTTCTGATGACATTGCTACTTCAACATCCATTATTCATGACCTGCAACACTCTTACATCGGTCATACACTAAGACAGTTCTGCTTATTCACTCCCACATTCACACTCACACGCATATGCTTAAGACATATAATAGTTATGCTGTGGCCCCAACCGCATGAATACCCACACTCTGGATTGTACTGTTCCACCAATGAAGTGCCATTAAAACATAACGTAGTAGCATTTTAGCTGGGTTCGGGAACATGTCAATGATAATTACACCAAAAAGTGTGTAAATTCTTACGGACAGTTATTACAGCTGTTATCAGGATCAGGTTAACAGCTGTTATCAGGATGTTATTCCCTTGACGCATACTGTCTATCATTCTCCGAGAATACCAAGCGTGCACACCCATCTACACACCCATCTAAACATACACACACACACACACACACACACACACACACACACACCACACACACCTTGCATCAAGGAACCGGGACCTCAGGATCATGACAGCTTCACATGTACTCTGTTTGAGCTGGGTCTGGATGGAGCTGAACTTGCGGTGGATGATGTTCACCATGCGCTCAATCTCCCTTGGGGACACAGGGCGCGTCCGGGACTGCTCCCTCAGTAGGTTCATGACATGGGTGGTGAACTCGCTGCATGCCTGGACAAGAAAAAAGGTTGACGCTATAATAAAATAAATAATAATAATATATGTGTGACCTATGTTGCATGTCGTTCCTGCTCTCAGTCTCTACCCTAAGATTAATTTCTCTCTACACTATCTAAAGATTAAAAAACTGCCTGACAAGAATTATCTGTAAAAGAAGGAAAGAGACGAGGGGAAAAAAAGGTCACAAACCGGGTCTTTTTCCAACATCACCAAATATGGCAGTACCCTTATTTTGTCTGTGGGTGATCAAAATTAGCTGACATAGCTTTCCCATTACAAAAAAAAAGGAAAGCCATAGCGTTAGCCCCCTGCAGTGACATTATAAGTACCTGTTCATATTTCTCCAGCTCGGTATGGTAGATACCGCGAATCTGGCTCAACTTGGTTTTGTAGTCGGAGTGCTCCAGTGAGCTGTCGGGTGACATCCCTCCCGCGCTGGTGGCCGCAGACACGGCAGCTGCAGCCCCACCCCCTTTCTCTGGTCCCGCTACGCCCTCCGCCAGCAGCATGTTGTCCAGTCGAATTAGCTGCGGATCCTGGTGCTCCTCCTCCTGGGCGTTCCTCATCGATAGACCTGTCACAAAGACAAGTGTCAAATTGAGAAGGATTTTGTAGGTGAGATGTCAAGATGTCAACAAGGAGAAAAATGAATGTGTACATTCTATGTGGAATCTATGTGGAATCAGAAGCTGGTTTAGGCACTTAATAAGAGGAGAAAATATAATCACATTATGTCTTAGGCAACATGAGGTTAACTTGTTATTACTGCATTATTATTATTATTCCAATGTGTTAACTACAGCAGGTCAAATTCTGCAAACTGATGTTTTGGTCATTGCTAATGTGCAGAATAATGTAAACACAGTATAGTGGACAAGAGCCCGAAGCACTTAGATTAAAGGTTAATGGTTAAACTTTGGAAGAGTTTGAAAATATAACCAACAATAGTTTACGACAGGGTCAAAACTCTTTGTCATAACGTTACCAGTTTTTTCCTTGATCTCGCACAAAACGCTGAACAAAGCAGGTTTCATTCGATGACAGTTCAATGCATGTTTCCTGTGCAGGAAGAACGACCATGGTGTTTAGCCAGCTTGGTAGAATGATTGGCTATAATAACTTTAGATCAAAACAAAACAACACAAATGAAGTGACAAACCAGCCTCCATTAGCATGCTTTAATTTAGCAAACATTAGCTACTGGCTAGCTAGCAACGTTAACATTTGCCCTTTAAATCCCGTCTTTTCATCTATGCGATGATGTCAAATAAAATCTACGCTATCAAGGGGTCAAACGACGTTGATAGCTAATATAAATATAAACATGACTTAACATACAAGCATTCAAAAAGTTAGCCAACAGCCCAGCAATGGCTGAGCAGTTAGCCTAAACTAAGGGCTAATTTATACTTAAAATAAATACAAAATAATAACGTCTTTTCAACTGAAAAGGTGTTGACTTGAGTTGCTTGGACGTTTTTTTCCAATAAAAAATGACGTAATTTTTGTCGAGCGGAGCTAACATTAACTAGCTAACAATAGCTAACATACTCTTAAAACAAATGCGTGTTGTTTACAAATGGGAATAACTAAAATAACTAAATAAACCACACGTTAGTGGGGAAGGGGAACAGACATAACACTAACTTCCTTTTCATTAACGTTATAACTCTTATTTATTAAAAGGAAACAATAGGTTGAAGTTCAGGAAACTTTGACTCTAGGGAAGGAGTCAGCTAACTAACAACAACAAAAAATCTAAATCAAATGACGTGAAATAAAAAGAATAATCACAAACTTTGCTTGCGCCTCGTCCAAACTTTGGTCGGTGATGGTCATTATTTGTTGCAAAATATCACCAATATCTCTGCGGGTTTCATGTCCATTCTCGGTGCCTTCGAGGCCCGGGTCTCCGTCCGAGCGGCGCTGGGAGGACTGGTGAACCGAGTTGAGGCCATGCATCCCGGGGTGGCCGCTGACGCCCAGGCCCCGGCCGTTGGAAGGCCCGTTGCCCGTGAGAGGCTGCTGCTGCAACATGTTCAGCGACGCACGATGGCGACGACTGCTGCCCAAATGTGCGCACAGGCTCACACACACACACACACACACACACACACACACACACACACACACACACACACACACACACACACACACCTCTAAAGCATTCTTGCCACCAGAGTCCCCTAGCGCTGGATTGTAAAAAAGGGAAAGTCGTATAGTATTTATATTATTTATAGATGGGTCTGCGTTGCGAAATATGTCGCAGCGGCAAATGAGTTCAAATGTTGACTGAACATCACATTCACACTTTCAAAAATAGAAATGTTGTATTTTGAGTGCGTGTGTGTGTGTGCGCGCGCAACACACGTGCACGTGCACACGCATGTCTTTGTTTGGTATGCACATTAGCCTACTATGTATGCTCTTTTCACAACACTGAGGTACATCCTGTACGCGCGT
This sequence comes from Gymnoscopelus braueri, assembly GCF_963280865.1. NCBI lineage: Eukaryota > Metazoa > Chordata > Actinopteri > Myctophiformes > Myctophidae > Gymnoscopelus > Gymnoscopelus braueri. Next base: position 29,217,255 of record NC_137605.1, read on the forward strand.
GCGTGCCATCTGTGTGCGCGCACGCGTGCGTTTGTGTGTTAACTGGGTGGGGACTGGGTAGCTATAGTGACCATGCAGCATTCTGATCTGATCCGGTTTCTGGTGGTCACGCACTCATTTGAGTAGGCCTACCTATAACTAAAATGAGTTAACTTTTATTTTATTTTGTATGATTAAATGTGACAGTCAGTCTTATTATGACAATTCTTTCACTTGTCTGTGTCTACTTCTCTTTTAGGTGCTAGTCAACAGGATGTGTGCCAAAACCACAGCAGTGTCAGAAGAACAGGCGCCTGTTTCAACACGTTACAGCTTGGTCTGACATATAATTCAAAGAGCACTGCAAACAGCTGCTGCCTTTTACAGCTAAATCAGTTTTAAGGTAATCCCTAATGGTAAACTAAACTCTTTCTCTGGGGAACAACAAGGCTATAATGACACACACTTTTGTCTATTATATTTAAAAATAGAATTACACTGAAAGATATGGGCCATATAGACTAAATAAAGAGGTGGGTAGGGGTAAGAAGAGGAACAGGAAGAGAGAAAGAGAGCGAGAGAGAAAGAGAGAGAGAGAGAGAGAGAGTTAAGCAAGCAGATGCATCGGCATGTGAAGCTACACTCATACCTTAAAGTTTTTCATGAAGATATTTGAGAACTGAATCAATGGAGCTCTACTCAATCTACATGGACTTCAAGTGATCATGCTTTTCACGTTTTCAGGGATTAATTACACAAGATAAAGGTAAGATAAATTGAGTTATTACATTGTAATTAGATTAAACTTCAAAACCCAATATTTGAGACAACTTTTGCATGTTCCTGCTATGGGGAACTTAAGTTTAACTTAAAGGAGTAATCAAGAAGACTTGCTTAAGTTAGACTTAAAGAATATCATTTATTTAATCAACAAGGCAATATGTAGTGAGTGAGCGTGTATAACATGATAGTATTGATCAAATTGTCAAAAACGTTGTTTACTGTCACAGCCCTTTGAAAACATTCCTTTCCAAAGGTTGGAAAATGTGACTGACATTCAGATTTTCAACATAAACATCTGCAGTCTACTGTCTACATGTTAGAACCTGTCAATCTGGTTTCAAATACATTTCCTCAGAAGGATTAAGCTTACAGCTGCATGCCCACAGTCTGTTTTGCAGTTGAGTGATAGCTAAAGCTTGATGTTATGTTTATTATTAAATGGGGGCATGTTGTCAGTGTAAATGTTTCCCACACTAAATTATCATTTATGTGTATCTTCCTATCATGTTTGTTTAGACAAAGCTTATGTCGATGACGCAAGTGAAAGCTGAAATGGCTGAAGAGAAGTTGGAACCTCTTGTCATCATTGAAGAGGGGGACGCTGAGGGAGTTGCTGAAAGACGGAGTGTCAGCCTTGATGCAGCAGTGGTTCTCAACAATAATGGAGACTCAGCAGTGAAAAAGGAAGATGAACATTCTGAAAAGGAGCTAAGTTTAGACATTGTATCGAGTGAAATGCCTTTAGAAGCACAGAGCCTGCCAAAGCAACATCCCATCACAGAGGAAAAGCAGAGAGGACTGCACGCTGGGAATGAAAAGGATGGAGTTGCGCAGAGGCCAGAAGAAATGGACAATGCAATGAAATGCAACAAAGTACCTGAGAAATCTACAGGACACACAGACACGGAGGCAGAGCAAGACATATCCGCAGCAACAGGCCATCAAGTGGACACAAATGGACTTACTTCCTCTGACCAGCTATCTATGGTGTCAGAGAGTCCAGTGGGTGCCAGAAAACAGGTTGGTGGATTCGATTTCACTTTGATCTAGAGTACTTCTGCCCCCACCTCACCTTTACAGTAATTCAGTTAGTAATTTATGTGGTGAACAAAGGACCTATTCTTAGATTTCTTGACTTTAAACTAACCACGGCACGCACAGAGGCCAATCTTTTGGCAGAGTAACAAGGAGTTGAACTTTGTGCAACAGTGCGTGTGGGTGTACATAGCAGAATACTTTAGCAGTGCCAACAAACACAGCCGGTACCACTCACTGTAAGTCTGAAACCTCTCCTCTCTCGCTCGTACTCTCTCTGCTTCCCCTGTCTTTCTTTCTTCTCTATAGGCTCATCACAGGTCAACTCCTGACTTCCCAGAGGCACTATATGAACTGCTGTGCACACTGCAGGAGGGAAGGAGGCTCAATGACCAGCGCTGCTCCTTCAGTCTGGAGAGTGGATTTGGAAGGAGGAGGTGCCACTCGGAACCTAATGCCAGAAAACCAGCCAAGAGAGGTTATAGGCCAAATAATGCAATAGTACAGTACATAGTAGACTGTAAAATCCTGAGTTAATTGAACTCTGAGACCCACACAGGTCCATGTTTACACTCTCGGATTTAATGTGCATCAGTTAATAATTAAATTTTGAGCTGATACTATAATCACATATTTTCATGTTTTTTCTTCGTTGAGGTATAGCCAGCATCTCGTCAATTGCCTGTAACACCTTCCTATTTTCTCCTTTGTCCTCCTCTTCATTCCCCGCAGTCATCTTCTCCTCCATGACTTCATTGCAGAGAGAGGAGTTCTATACGCTGGTGGCCACAGCCCAAGCTCGCCGCCTAGATGACCAGCGGGCTGAATTACAAAGGTCCCCACCCCCAAAGTCAAGAGCCAGCAGATTCAGAGGCAGTATTAGACAACTCACAATTGTGAAAAAGCCTGCTCCTGTCACTGCTCCTGTCAGCAACGATGACCTGTACAATATGATTCTCACCACACAAGTAAGTAGACTGACCCCTCTAATATTTTAGATGCTTTCCGTCACAGACAGCCTCTTGCCTTGTGGAATTTCAACAGTCTCTTGTAATGGACCCAGCAGAGGTATCACACCAGTCATTTCCATGAGGCATTACTCATTTCATACATGAAGGCATTGCATAACAATTCAAACCCATTTCCAGGCCCAAGGCAGGCTGGAGGACCAGCGCAGCGCAGCCCCTGGTCCCGTGGACGATGAGGACTTCTTCTCCCTCCTGCTGAGGGTCCAGGGAGGTCGCATGGAGGAGCAAAGAACCGAGCTACCGCTTAAAACCTGAAACAAGAAGATGGCCGAGCCTGGGAGCCCCAACATGTGGCATGGCTTTAGTTTAATGCCTTTTTAAAAAGGGATTGTCGTACACCTTTGTTCAAACATTTGTTTTTTCTAGTTCACGGCTTGTTGACCAACTTGTTCTATGGTCTTTTGATAATATTGCTCTGTGATAAAACTGTTTAGCAAAATGCTAATGATTGAGCAACAAAGCTATTCATGTGAATGTCGTCACTTCTGATGAAATTGCAAATTCTCTGTTGCGATGAAATTGCTTTACATTGTCCTTAGGCCATGTTTTTCTAAATTATTAATACCGGTAATAATGGTTTCGCTTCTTGACAAATTAAAACTAAAACTAAAAACTAGGAGGATCACTTCACATCAGCCAGTGAGGAGGAATAATCCAGTGCTTCTCAGATGTAGGACGATCCAATGATTAACAATGTTCTGAAGAACACGTGTGCTCCAGTCTAGAACTTTATTAATTGTTTGCAAAAACAAAGTCTAAGATGTCTGACTGAGTGGTTGTTTGTGTACAGTATATGTACAGAATATCCTGTTCCTTCAGAAATAGACTGTTATATCTCTTGATATTTCCCTTGTTGTACTGTATACTGTACTTGACAGCGAGTGGGTAAGCAGTGATGAGAAATAACACCACAGATTGAGTATCAGATCTTGTCAAGGCTGCATTGATTAACTGTATTTGGATAATAAAATATGCATCTGAGCCTTTTATACACATTGCATTTATTTCATGATGTTTTTATTGGGTGGTGAAAAAGGAGATTTGAGCTGCTCTAATTAACATATTGATAGAAATTATTATTTGCTTGTATTCTATATTTACTTACCCAATATATGGCAGTGGAAATGGTAAGTAAAAAAGTAAAACTACAGTTCCTTAAAAGGTTGCAAGGCCAGGTCGTTTTGATCAAAACACATATTGGGAACAAGAAATCAGCCAGCAGAAATCCAATTTTATGCAGCTGTTTGTTCCTCCCTAACTGCTGAGATTTGGGATGTTACAACTTCTCTTTTCTGGCACACAGTAAAATCTTTAGCGTTAATTCATCCATTTGTAACTCTGACTGAGAAAGTAACATTTGTACACATTGATGATTTTACTGTGTATGACATCCTTCAAATGAGCAGCTGGCTCAAGGGCTCACTAGATCCCGCAGCAGGCAGCATAAATTCTGCTGTATAGTTAATAAGATCTTCCAAGCATCACCTCCTGGCTGCTAGTTCCCCTGATAGTTCAGGATGGACAGAGGGGAAATTGAGAACCAACAACATTAAAGGACTACTTTGTTTTTTTTACAACAAGGGTTATTTTATTAGTTTGTAATGATAATAATTAAAATATGAGTGTTAAATCATGTATTGCTTTCTATCCTTAAAGTGATTTTAGTGATTTTTAACTGGGTTCAAGAGTTATAGGCCAAAACTGTTACAGCGCCACCATGAGGCTGATTTGAAAATGTAGGGTGGCATTTCTTCCATGGCCTAGTGGGGATGTGCATACAAAGTTTTACGGAAATCGGAGGCTGCGTTCATGACTATTTACCAATGGACAGAATGCCCCCGCATTCTGTCCCCCAGTTAAAAATCACTAAAATCACTATAACGATAGAAAGCAATACATGATTTTTTAAAACACTCATCTTTTAATTATTATCATTACAAACTAATAAAATAACCCTTGTTGTAAAAAAAAACTAAGTTGGCACCTTGATCAAACCCTTTTCCTTCACTCATTGCAAGATGCTCCATATAACAAAAATGCCTCAAATGTAAACTCAAACACCAGACAGGACCTCTGGATACCATGTGACAGTGCAGTTTCTGTGAAGACTGCTTTTGGAGGAAGTCCTAGGTTCTCTCACATCAGGTGCGGTTGATGTGAGAGAAGACGATGGGTTACTTCCTCAAATGAATATGTTATTGTATAAATACAGCTACTTTATAATCTACAGTAAATACTATAACAGTGAATGACTGTGTTGGTTTCAAGTGTTGGTTGTAAATTGTTTTTACGAGATAGTATGATATGTTATTCAATTAACATTACAGTGGTATAACAGGCAAAAGTATTAGTGGAGATTTTATTGTTATAATAGCCAAGTGTCTGGTCATTTTACGAGATAATACAAAAGGGAAAATAAGGGTTAATTCTGTAACAGAGAGATCACCATGCCTTCAACTGTTATATCAACAGAAAAGTTGGGGATCTTGAACCACTTACCAAGTGTCCAATCTTTCCAGATACGTTTAGCTTGAAAACCTGGTCTGTGTCTGACATATTGTGTTGTAGATCATCACATGTCTACAGAAAGAGAGAGAGAGAGAGATGGAGAGACTGACTAACCAAAGGCTTCAGGTCTCTTTCAAGAACAAGCAATTATTTAACACTGACAGTTATGAGAAATTGAGAACTTAAAGATTTGCAGAGTTGTAAAACAGAAGCAGGGAAACTTTTGGAGATTACTTTTGAGAAAAGATGTACTGCTGCACATGGGTGAATAGGCTATATGGGATAGGCCTATAGTTTGGTTATGAATGTTAATTTAAAAAAGTAATAAGGAGAACATTTTACGTTTAAAATAGTGCATAAGACTGCAAAGAGCAAGTCAAGATGTGAAAGAGTTCCCCTTTTGAGCTGCAACTAGCAAGCTGCCGACTGCAGTCAAATGTTTGTGGTGTGCTGGTGTTATTATAGATTACCATGGTGACAATGGCTGAATCACACACAATCTATAGCATATAAAAAAAGAAAGCGGGCACCCAGTAGAGTGTATACCTAAACTCCACCAGACCACCACAACTATGCAGTTGTCAACATATGCCATTTCCACTAGAGATATGACTTTTGGCCTTACTTTAAAACACAGAAAAAAGACATGGTGCAACGTTTCGCCACAGTTGGCCTTCATCAGGGGATGAAGGCCAACTGTGGCCCAAACGTTGTACCATGTACATTTCTCTGTGTTTTAAAGTAAACTAAACACCTTTTTTCTTTTGAACTGTCACTGTGTCCAGCACCAGCAACAAAGTGGATGTGAGCAACCCACTGTTTTGAAGTAATTTTGGCCTTCCCATTCATTGTGATCTTCACCTCTGATGTATTTGAATGTATAATTGGAGCAGCCTACTGATTATTCCCACAGTTTCATGCAATCCAGTCATAGTTTATAAAGTTTTGTTTTTTTCATTATAGAGAAAAACAAACAAACAAATGGAATGGGTAAAACATACTCTCTCGCCATGCCTTTCGGCCTGGCGGAGACAATAACAAATATTGTTAGGGATTTGTGAAGTCTTGTAGGCTACAAGGTGCATGATGCAGCTGACTGCTTAAAACGTGGAACTACCATCTCTGAAGCAATCTGGACAGAGGAAACCTGTTTATGTCCCTCTCTCAAGGACAGAAGGCCAACAATAGCCTCAAGAGGATAATTTGACCATTTACTGAACTTTATCTATAAGCATCTCATCAGTAATGTTCATTACTGCAATGGATAATGCTGAAACTAGTTTGCTCTCGCAGGGAATTGTTTTGATATAATCTGCATTATACTTTACGAAGCTACATGAAAAATAAAAACAAATCGCATCAAAGATTATAATACATTTGGTTTGATAAAACCTATATTACAACACTATGGATAAAACCGATAAAACATGCAAAGGAAAGGAGCCAACAAGAGTAGGCTGAACTCATGTGACGTCATCGGTCACTTGACCAAAACAAGGATGTGGTTGAAGTTTCGACTCGCATGGCTCATGGATTATGTTATAAGAAGAAGGAACCAACTCTCTCTCCATACACTCCACTTCGATTTTAATCAAATGTGGAGAAAGCCGTCTTTCCGAGGTGAGTAGGTCTCGACGGGTTTGTTTCACAACAGACATTTTTACCTGTTATACGATACGAATAAGTTACATGTCTCTTTTTAATAGAAGCCTTCAGTTGGAACAGGGGGGGAAATATATAGGTTTTTGTTTTACATTTATACTTGCAATTACTGATTCTTAAATGGCAGCTGTGATAAATTGAATAACTACACATTTTTGTAGGCTACTTACAAGCGTAAAAACTAATTCTGCAGACGCATTAAATTTCGTCTTTCTGTTAGAGCTGCACATATTCTAGCATATTCCGATTCTATATTCCTATTCTATTTTTGCACAAGCTTTAATAAATGTTGTACATCATTGTTAGGAAACGGACTTAACATTTTTGTCTCCCGTGTTTTGAAACTTCCATCAGATGTATCCATTCTTTGTCCTGCTGATCTTGTACCAACCGCTAGAGGGAGACACTTCACCAATCACCTGCTTCAACGACAATGGAGAAGCTGTTGATTGGTAAAGTTCTGATCAAGTCTAGTTACTTAGAATGTTTTTGATTTGCTCAAGTCAATGCAACAAGTTCAAGAGACAACCACAGGGGAGCGCTGAAACAATTTAACATATTTTTCTGCTTAAACTACACAATATAATTGTTGCTGTTGTGGAAAAGCCCACCATTGCAGGTTAAAGCAAGCAGAGTAATATAATATATTTTATTTATCCCCTTCAATAACATTCATTTTTAAAAGTCGGTACAAAAGGAAAAACCAAACTGCATCAGTATGACTGCCATTCTCTGCATTCTCTCTCTCCACCGCCAGGTTCTATGCTTACAAACTCCCTAAAGAACATGGCAAACAAACCCACTATGATGGACTGAGGTACCTGCTGATGGAGAGAGGAACTTCAGGATGGACAGCAGGGAAACAGTCAGCCAATGACACCTCTGGAGCCATCGGGAGGACTGTAGGACAGCTGTATCAGCAGCAAGAGGTCTGATTATTTGTTTCTTGATTGGCCTATCTATCTTTGCATCCGACGTGTAAAGAGAGCATAGATTAGATACTCAGATAGAAGTGACTTTTAATTCAATGAAAATTGTACAGATATTACAGTACAGAAATTATTCAGGTGACAGTCACAGCTCGCTGAAAGATGTTCAAGCAAGTAGTTACTTTTAATCATGGGATTCATTTTTTTTTTTTTGTCATTAGATGACAGCTCTCATTCTGATAGTCTTTCACATGTAATAATAATAATGCTCAAGAGCAGGAGTAAACACACCAGATAAAGTCTAATTGTATTACACAACATCAAATAAAAGTTAAATATGGGAATTAGATATACTAATTAGTGCAATTCAGATATTTATTTACAGGATAAAAAGAAAAAAACAATCAACATAATATATTCAGTCATAAGAATTCAAACTATTAACAATATGAAAAGATTACAGTAAATCAATAAACACAATACACTAAAGGCAACAAAAAAAACAGATCGTATAAAGAAGAGTTAAGTGAAGAGAAGTTCAAGTGAAAAATGTACTTTCTCATTTACTGAATGAATGCTGTTATTCTATGTGATATTCTGATAAATGTATCTCTTATTAATTCACCGATCATAAATATGGAACTGGAAAAGTTTGACTCATCTACTTGCAGTTCTGCTGTTTTCTCCTGACACCTGGTAAATCTAAGAACAAGATTCCCTCAACTCCTCACTTCCTCATTCAGTTAACAACCACATCTGCTTAATGTGTGTTTGCGTGCGTGCGTGCGTGCGTGCGTGCGTGCGTGCGTGCGTGCGTGCGTGCGTGCGTGCGTGCGTGCACATAAACACACAGGTGTACACATGAGTCTTTGTTTGGTTTGCACATTACTATGTATGCTCTTTTCAGAACACTGAGGTAGCATACATCCTTTACAATGACCAGAGGCCACCCAAGGACCTTGGTGACAGATGGCCTTATAATAGGCAAGGGGGGCATACTAAAGGTGAGGACAAGATCATTGCTGCTATGATAATCACATAATTAAGCTTTGAGGCTATAAGTGATTTGACTGAATATGTCTAAACAAAACACAGCACTCCGGCCCATGGGGTGATTTGGAGAAAAAGAAGAGTAAAAATATAAATTAACAACAAACAAATAGCCCACTGCTCCTAATAGTTGGGATGGGTAAATGGAGAGAGTTAATTCCAGTTATGTACAAATGTACTTGGCAAATACCCCAACAACAACAACAATACTTTCAAGAAGCAGAAAATGCGGCATTGTGCGCAAGTTTGCCTGCCGTTACCAGGTTTATCGCACTGACAATGTGTCACAAATGTACAGTGGGCATATCTGTGCGCCCACCACAGATATACAGGCAAGTTGAACTTTACTGTATATTGTAGATTACAATATTCACGGCCAGCAGCCACTGTCTCTCATCTGTGCTGGCAAAGCTGCTGTACATATGAACCAATGGAGATGGCAGGTAACTGCCCACTGTGTGTAGTAAGTAGTAACTAGTGCGAGGGCCCTACTTCACTTCTTAACAGTATTACACTGAAGACTGCGAGGCAGCAATTTGATACTCTTTTATCCAAAGAATATTGGACATGGCCTACACTGAAGTCCAGGGGCTGTTCTCAAACCAACCTTTCAATGCTTTCCTTCCCAGGGGTTGTCCTGTTGGATAAGAATCAAGGGTTCTGGTTGGTCCACAGCACGCCGGGTTTCCCCCCGGTGCGACAACAAGGACACTACTCGTACCCCAGCACTGGCATGAACAATGGACAAAACTTCATTTGTGTCACCTACCCGCTGGAACGCTTTCAGACCATCGGTAAGATTGGGATTCGATGAATAAAAGCGTTGTAAAGAGGAGGACCTGCTGGCTAGTAGAGATGAATGTCCAGTGCTCCGTTACATCGTTATGAGCTGATGATGTTACCTGTGGTGTTTTCAAGTATAAAACATTGGAATCTTTTATTTAATTAATCGAAGGTATTGATTCCAAATCTAGATATATTGTTGCTAAAAATCAGTATTTCCTCAATAGTACAAAATACAATCATTATATCCTAAACTGCATTGCCATTAGCTTTGCATAAATTCTGTTATTTTTTTGGATATCTTAAACCTACATTTTGTGTTAATGACTTTCAACCGGGTGTCCCTATTGTGGCCATGTGCTTATAGGTGAAACATTAACTCTCTCAGTGCCACGCCCCGACATATCCCGAGTTTTTCCCGAGTACCCTCAGTGCCAGCACGAGAAATCCCGAGTTTTTACTTTTGACTGTGGTCGCGTTATTCTGTTTATTTTTCATGATCACTTTCGCTTCCTGACTACATCAGACTCACCCGGAGCCGGATGTAAAAAAAAAAAATTCAGTTCCGGGTCACGTTGTTTTTCTCCGGTGATTTTCGGCCAGAATAGGGAAAGTCAAGTTTTTTCACACGGTATAAAAAGCGAACGGAGAGGTCCACGTCTACTCTCTTTGGTCTGGGTGACGATCAGTCATCGTAGTCGTGTATCGCATCGTAATTTAGCGCGATCAACGATTGTCGAAAATGTCAACATCCGGTTCTGACCGGATATGACGTGAGCCTGTTTGGGAGGGGGCGAGTGAGCCAGCGAGATCATCAATGTGTCGATTTGTTGCTCTCTACTGGTAGAACTGTATTATGGGTTTAAAACCCCAATCAGATCATTTATTTGAATGAAAAATTACAAAATTACAAAATAAAAAAAAACGCAAATTCCTGGCAGTTTGGGAGTACTTTATGAAAATACTCTTGGCACTGAAAGAGTTAATAGAAATGTAAAGAATTTTCTAAAATAACAGATCTACAAGTTCAGTGGTTAATACGGCAATCATTTTGTCACGATAATGTGATCAATATGTCAAAAATAATGTCTTTCTCCCTTTTAGAATGAATCCGAGTTGTGTTGTTGTTAGATAACACTTAATAATCCAGTCATGTGCCAACAACCCTGATCCTGAACCAAGAATGATTTGCATACACTGATGTCATTAACCTTGTGACAGAACCGCCACTTCAATTCACTGGCAGACCCAGCAGTTAGTACCGTTGCCATAGCAATGCTATGGTGTAATGTAATTGGATGGAAATATGTAACCATAGAGACGTCCTATCCTCTCTATGGATAAGCTAGTGGAGATGAGGTGCATTCTGCGTTCAGCCACAGACTCTAATCTAGTCCATGCGACTCACAACGAGCACATCGTCGCTGCCGCGTGAAAACCTTGTATGTCCAAAACCGTTACTTTTCAGAAAATGGAAAAAAGAACCTGTGTTCCAATGGATCCAATGGAATTAACAGGTGAAAAACTGTTCCATCAGGTGACGTTCAGCTGTTGTCTGAGCAGTATGTTCCAGCAATACTTTACCACAGGTGTGAAATGACGCAAAGAGATCTGATCAACTGTCGCCATAGTTGGTGTTTGTTATTAAAAGACAGCTTGGTATGTCAGGGCCTTTATAGATTCTAACCAGTGTGCAGCTGCTCTATTGAGCATAGGAGCATAGTATCACAGTAACAAACTACCTACCTACCTACACTTCAATATATGCATGCTATTGAAGGTTTCTGATAACAAGAAAGATTAGACAGAGTAATTGGCTGACTGATCACTTCTGGCATAGAACCAACTTGCTGGTCATATTAACAGCCTATTTATTGGACAATATTTGTAAAAATGTAATGTGTTGATCTTTTCGTATGTATGTATTTCCTTGCTGAATAAAGCAGACCTGGCTCTGAACTACTGTATGATTAAAGTTAGAATGGGGAGTAAAGTGTGAAATGTTGCCTATTTCAGGTGAGCAGCTGCAGATCAATCAGCCTCATGTCTATGACTGTGATGTCCCTGAATCCTTGGCGTCCATGGTGCCTGCTTTGGCTGCCGTTTGTAAGAAGAAACAACTGACCAATCACACCTTTCCACATGTCAACCCTGTCTCCAATCGCAGTGTAACTCTGACCTCATTGCACGGCACCAACTTCATCAACTTTGCAAAAGGAGCATCCTTTGACAATGGTAAAGCCATAGGCGACATTGAAACATTTTTCCCTGAAGGTACCCACATTTTCCCGTTGTATTTTGTATGTTTGTTGTTACACACACTAGTTTGTGTGACATTTATTATTATATAACTATGGTTTAATCCTAGAATCTTATTCTGGGCGTGTTATAATAGGTTAACATTCAGCGAAAATAGGCAAACGTTCAGCAAAAATAGCCAATCTACAATCAAGTGTATCGACTATTTTTGGCGAAAGATTTGGTGTAGCGGGAAAAAAAGTATAGACCCCTGGGGGACAGAAGAACGTAGGGCTAAGTGGTTAACAGCTTTATAATAAGCTTTGGTTGTTTTTGAAAACACAGTGGCTTCACAGACCATGAAACAATCATGAATGAGCCAGTATGATAAAACAATAGAAAAGTCAGATACAAACTTCACTCCTGTTGTATTCCTTCCTACACCCTCTTCTGTGCCATCAGACCTGTACCACTCCTGGGTTGCCCCTACCCTCCAGTCTGACCTACTAGTCCAGTTCTGGGTGCGCTCCGTAGGCATCCTCCCGTCTGACTGCTCCCGAGGCTGGAAAGTCCTGGACATCAAGCGCCTCTCTCCGGGGCAGACCTTTACCTTCACGGCCTCCCAGGATCACTCCAAGTGGGCAGTGAGCACAGAGCCAGCTGGCTTGGGGACTGGAAGTTCCGGTGCCGGGGGTTGGGTATGCGTGGGGGACATAAACCGCAACAAGGCAGAGGAGAAGCGAGGGGGAGGCACGGTGTGTTTACAGGACCCGGTGGTGTGGAAGGCCTACCGCACGGCTGCGCTCGAGTGTGAAATGTGTGGGGGAGAGACGAGCAAGTGTGACACCACACTGGACCCTGGTGGATATTATGTCAGGTACTCAACTGGGTTTGATTAAGCGGCTGGTGTGACATGATAAGGATGGAATCTTGTCAGGCCTACTGTGTGTTTGTAAGATAAACTCTCAAATTATTTTATACATGTGGTTGTTGAAATTTAAATGTGATATCGATAACATTTTTATGAATACAATTAATATATATAAATGATAGAAAAAAAATATATATAAAAAAACAATACATTCAACAGAGCTTTTAGAAAGCTGCCCCCCCCCCCTCCCCCCCAAAAAAAAAGATATATAATTTATGATTGTGAATGTGAATTTAAGAACATTTAACGGGTCCAAAATGAATGATATCAATGTAAGCTGTTTGCTCTTTTTTTAAACAAAATTATTTTTTACCGTTTTTTTTTCTCCTCAATTTAGTCATATCCTACTGACTCACCTGCCAGTGAGGAGCATCTAGTATGTAAACCCTTCGTCCTACTCCTCCCACCCAACACTCCCTGGTGATAGGTTCCGCCCCCAGCTCGTAGGAGTATGTGCAATGACCAATGTCACCCTCTCCGCCCGGCTTCCCTCCCCTGAACACGGGCCAATTGTGTTTGTGTAGACGCTCGACAAAGCCGGACGCACCTCGGTGGATTTGAACCCGCAACCTCCGTGGTGGTGGGCTGGGACTTTACCACTGCATCTAGACGTTTTGTTGATGGTATAACACAGGGGTTTTCAACTGATTATGAACCAGGGACCACCACCCTGACTGAGAATCAACCTGGGGACCACTAGCTGTTGTGTTGGGAGGGGGGATATGGGCGTGGTGTGGGGGGAAAAGCTTGAAATTAAATAATGACTGTTAAGGGCTTAATTTAATTTGTTAATTTGAGGTGAATTAAATCAAGCCCTTAACAGTTATTACATAACTGAGATATGCTAGTGGTCCAGAGCAAAAAAAAAGATTGAGAACCACTGATCTATTCCTTTTCCATGGTTGCCCTTACTCGGTTCCCTTAACCTTCTATATTACACTCATGTTAACTGATTCATTGCAACTTATGTATGAGCGAGCAGACACATGCGATTGATTATGGGCACATTTCCTAATAATGGTGACTCAACCAGGCAATCCGCTACAGTTTCCCTTGAGATTCTAACTCCCATTTCTGTGGTTGACAGTTCTTGACATCCGACTTCCCAGTAACTGACAACATTGACGCGTGATATACAGTACGTCACCAGGTAATTTACTGCACTGTAACTAGTCTATAAAATAAAATACAAATACAAATACATTACTAAATGCATGGTCAGGGATGGCACATGCGATACCTTCACGGACCACCAGTGTTCCACGGACCACCAGTTGAAAATCCATGGTATAATATATTCATACCTGTAACACGAAAGATTCATCACTTAATAATAATAATAATACATCAAACTTATAGAGCGCTTTTCAAGATAATCAGATGCTTTACGAAACAAAACAAAAAACGTTGTTAAAGCACAAATTCTAAGAAATAGGGTCTATAAAATAAAACTAACAACAGTTTAAAAATAGGTGAAAACAACAGAAATGGGATTAGGTGAGAAAGGCAAGTCTGAAGATGTGGGTTTTAAGGGCGGCTTGACATGACGACTGGGCTCACACCTCTGGATCATGAAATATGCAGCTTGTGCAATGAACTGGAAACCACTTGAGAGGGTGTGAGCTTCGAGTGGGGGGGAGGTTGTGTGACATCTAGTGGCTGAATGTTATCTCGCAGTGGTTCTCAACCTGGGGGTCACCAAATCATTTGGAGGGGTCGGCAGATGCTTTTCCCCCCAAAAAAAAAAATCTGAATTATTTCATTTGATTCCAGTCAAAAAGGTTGGGAACCACTGACCTGTAGCACCTTTAGGGCATACTGTAGACTTACTAGAGTTACAGTAAAAGGAAGAGATGTTGTGATGTAGAAGGGGGAAGGTGTAGTGCGACATCCAGAGGCTGATTATTATCTATAGTACCTTCTAAGGTAACATACTGTAGTCCTACAAGAGTTACTAGGTAGCGTTGAAAATGTTAAAATAAGATGCATAGGATACATACGTAGTTTTTTTGTTTTGTTTTCATAAGCACCGTTGCAAACTCTTTCGCAACTCTTTCATCATTCCTGAACTGGTTTGTGAGACGTGTCCTCATTAAATATTGTGATTCTTCCGAGGTACATGTATGCATTGCTTTAAAGGAACTGGTACTGCGGAATACCAGAACAATAACATTAAAATACAAATGGATAGTATTCATTGCATATTCAAAGGCAAACTCTGAATCATAGTGAGTGTGTTATTTAGGGTGTATTACCTGTTTATTGATAGTCGATAGGTGCCACGAATGTGTAGGGACATTTTATATTTTCTTTTGTATTGTTTTTTTACAGGCTTTTAGGCTTGCATTCATTATGTTCATTCACTTGTTCATTATGCAGATTCGTAATGACTTTAATACCACTGTCAAAAATTAAGATGCTGGTTGTCTTTAAATTTTAATAAAGTTTGTGCGTAATAGCACATTATTTGCATGTTCGTTTACATTTAACTGCTTCATCCAAATAAATGTATTCTGAGTATCAGATGTTAAAGGTAGCTTGAAATCTTAAAATAAATATACAAATATTCAGTTGCAGCAAAAATAGCCTCTATTGGGCACATTATTTAGGCATTTACAGTATATGGAAACATCAATCAGCAGCACTGGGACTAATAGAAAAGTACATTTATTACCACAAAAATAGGATGTTATGTATGTAGTGCATTAATAGCTTTGAAGTCAGCAGATACAGCACTGTGTAGGTGACCCACATTTCTTACATTGCGCATCCACATACTGTATACTGTATACATTCCAACGAGCACCCTGTATAGAAAGGCACTGAAACAATCAGTAGCATGCTGCTGGTAATTGCAGTGTGCTACAGAAGTAGCCCAGAATCCTCTCCCTGGCCATACCATGCCCAAGCCTCAGCCTCTAAGGAGCCTTCACCAGCGAGCGGGTGGTATGACGGCGCCAGAGGTCACTGGAGTTCATCCATGTTAAGACTTATTTCCACCAAATCCACCCCTCAAAGGCCTGTGTGTGTGTAGAGGTCTTTGTTCTAACTGCACTATTTACATGGCATTTTATGCTAACTCAAAAAACCAGCATGAAATTGAGGCTCTGTACTCGGTGTGCAAGTGTACAGGTAACAAACAATGAAGATAAGCCGTCTATCCAGATGAGGATATTAATTTAGGTTATACTTTGTCGCTGTCGGGTGGAAACCTCGTATATCCAAAATTGTTACTTTTCAGGATTCAAATGTAAAAATAGCAGATCTACAAGCTACTTTTGTGTGACACTGTAGTATGACAAGTATGGCATTCTTTTATGAAAAAACATAAAAAGTTAAAATGTGGAGATAAGAGGTTTCTGCACGACGGCAACAACGTAATAACTTTTCCCCACTGAGAGTTAAGCATAGCTTTAATTAAAATCCTCTCCATTTAACACATTCTAACTACTAAGAGAAGAGGGCGCAGCCACTGAGTAGTGCACAAGGACCAGCACTAAGGCCTATTCTAAGATGCTTGTCTTTTGGTGTGAGAGGGAACTGGATCAACCGGATGACACCCCACATGAACATGAGAACATGCAAACTCCACACAGAAAGGCCCCAGTCGGATTTGAACCCAGAACTATCTTGCCGTGAGGCAGCAGTGCTAACCTGAGGTAGCACCCGATTACCTTTCTGCATCAAGGAAAGAGTTCAGAACAAAGTCCAATAGCTCACACAGGTTAATGAGGGGGGATTTTGAGAACATAGATTCAGACAGAACAAATACACCTTCAGAGGAACCACTACTTAGAAAATCTAAATATTAGCTTATGTTGTGTTGTAAGGTTTAGCATTAGGATCTAATGGTAGAATGTTCTATCTGTTCAATAGGCACACAATAGTAGTTCTGTATGTTCTTTGTTTTATCTGGGAAGTTTTAGTTCATGTGTTACTTCTGTTATGGTGCATTTCAAGTGTACAGTTAAGCAACGTGACAAGCTTTGAAAGTGCTCTTTGTCTTTAAGTTTCTGCTGGAATGATTATTTTATGTGACACTGTACATAGCTAAAACATTCATGGTTATAGACATCTGGACCTCTGAAATAATATTTTTTGCAGGCATACAATTTACTGCAATCAAATAGAGGAGGCTAATTCAAAATAGCCACCTAACTATCAAATCGATGAGCAAATTGTGTTAAATCAAGAATTGATTTGAATCGTGAATCCAAGAATCAAAATCAAATCAAAATGTGAGATTACTGACAATTCCTACCTCTAATGCATGATTCATACACAATTGGTTCCTTTCGAATTCAGACACATGGGTTGATAGCTCCTTGTCAGTGTAAACACAATCTTGACATTATATAGACATATAATACATACGTATATAAAAATACACAAAACATTTAGATTTCTCATACAACCTATTAAGACAAACTTCAGGGTTTTGCTATAGGATGATGTAATGTAGCTTTGCCAATCCATGTCATCCTCATTCAGATGCATGCCATATGGTGAGGCCAGCTTTGTCACCCCTTGCATAATTCTGTAATTCATACATTCATTTCATGTCATTGACCCTCGGTCAATGACATGAAAAATGAAATGTGATTTTTGGTCACAATTCTGGTTTACTTGGACTACACTGAGGTCTCAAACTGCACATAAATGCACATCATTTCACTATTTAAGTTCTCTTTTTCCTAAAGTAATATCACTCACAGTTGAGGCTGAGGTGCCTAAACACCACAAGAATTAAGTGCTGTTGGTAAATAGGACAATTAATATCCATTGCGTTAGAATGGAAAACATGCCGATGTATGAGTCAGCACCAAATGCTATATCAGTTAGACTTCCATTGCTCCTCCTCGAGATTCTTATTGTGTGCTGTCACCTGAAAGAGAGGACAAGCAAAATATGTCCCTGCTGTATATAACTGGGCAGCACTTTATTGAAAATGTCTTTAAAAGTACCTGTTATGGAGCTGCTCATGAAACAAGTTGAAACACATCCTGTGTGCTCATTTTGGTAGAACAAGCTCAGAGGGAATGTGGGAAGCGTTCCCTTTGGGGAGGAAGGCATAGATCATTTGGATTTTGCAGGGTTGAGGGACTCGAGGCCATGTTTCTGAAAGGCTTGTCTGTCCGTCTCAAGACCCTTGAGAACAATGAGTTGGTTGATGTTGGGGATAAATTGTTGTTAAAATAGAGTTCTGACCAGTCTCCTTGTCTTGGCCTTGATTCGCGGGAAAGTGGCGCTGGTCTCTGTGCTGATTGGCTGTAAGCCAAGTGGGGTGTTCCCGCCTTGCCTCCTCAACAGGAAGTCAACACTTGATGAGGTCATGGCATAGAAGACATTTCCTGTGGCGGGGATGGCCAACTCTACAGCCAAAGAAACAATAAACACATCAGTATTCAAGTTAACCAAATGCTGTGATGAAAATACCATCTGTATTCTAAAATGTATGATTCATTCTAGCAACTAAAATGATCTTATTCTATTGCTTTGGGTAACGTCAGCACCTTTTCCATCAGGCAGAAGTTGGATTAGCTCATATCTGGATAACTCTTTGGGGTCCTGATTGTGCTTTTCTAAGGCAGAACTGATCACAGTGGGGGTCTTGTCATTGCTTGTCACCTGAGGAAATAGAAGAGAATGACAATGAATGACACCAGACAGCTTGACTAGCACTAATGATATCCTGGGTACATTTTCTCCCGGGGATTTTATGTCCATCATTATGGGATGCATGCAGACACGATTAAAAGGCTTGAGTACATGAGTGTGTACAACTTTTGAATAAAACATTTTCTACTTTCATTGTTCCTTGTAGAGAAAACATTGTTTCAAGTGGAAAAAAATCGAATGTTCCTGGTTTATTACCAGTATGCTGCGATACAAGTTGCCATCTTGCAAGTCCATCCGTATCCTGATGATTCGCATATCTGGCCCTGACCCATGGTTGTTATAGGAGGGATTGTTGCCACAGGAGACGGATCGACGGTGTGATTTGACGGGTGTGGATGGAGTCAATTTGACAGGAGGGGTGTCATTGGTTGGAGGGGAGGAATCAACATCCAGACAGGACACAGAGGGAGACTTCATATGCTGGAATGAACAAACAAACAAATAATATTAAGGAGGCCATTTGAGGACATGAATGGTATGAGAAGACATTATCATGTGAGGCTGTTGCACAGATGTGGGTGCAAGCAAATAGATGTTACAAAACATGTTTTTCCCCCCCCTAAACGTCTCCTGTGTACGTCTTTGTATGAGTGCAGATCTGGGTCAAGTAATATTTGCAATTCCTTTTCATGTTCCGTCAACATGAAAAAGCAAGAATCATGCATTTGAAACTCAAATGAGTGTATTTCTCATCATCCGAGTTGTCCTGATGTGCTAGATTCACGCATCTGCTACAGCTAGCAAGTAAACGCAAATAGAACTATTTAACTGAGGTCCGTACAAAATGGATTATTAATATTAGATCACTTTTGCTATTACACTTACCCTAGCAAGTTTGGAAAGTAGGTTGTTGACAGGGGAGGGGAAGTCAAAGAGGCTATCACTGTCACAAGTGAGGCTTGTCCGCGAAGTGCTCAAACTGTCCACACACATAGAATCACATCAATACATTAAAGGGCTGTCCACACCAAGAAGAATAACTACAAAGATAACTATCACAATAACGATGTAAGCATCCACACTGAAGAACAGTAATATTTTGTAAACATGTCGAACATTAAGTAAGTAGTAGTAAGCCTTGCTGGGCCATGAGGCCCATAGGGCAGGAGCCTATCTCCTGTATCTGTAGCGTGAGCCAGCTTGATGTACAAGTACACACGCCCTGGACCTAACGCTAGTATATCGCAGGGACCCCAATCCAACCCTGGATTGGGCAGGGAGGCATTGGGTCCTATTTTTAGAGTCTTTGGTATGACCCGGCCGGGGATCGAACTCCAACCTCACAATCTCAGGGCGGACACTCTAACCGCAAGGTCACTGAGTTGGTCGAGTATTAGGGCTGTGTTAAATATGACACCCTGTAAATTCTGATGGATTTTGATTGGCTGTCATTGTTTCTATCATTCATCAAATCGTTCTGAAAGTAATCCCAACGATATAATTCCTCACTGTCATCGTTATAACTGTGGTGTGGACTCTGTCATCCACTTGAGTTTTAACACATTTTTAAACAAAATATTTAAAGTTATCTTTATGGTTATGGTTCTTGGTGTGGACGACCCTTAAGTCACATTATGAACACATAAACGACTGATTTTAGATATTGTATTTTGAATGTAAATGGATGATTATTTAGCTCAATGTTTGTTCATATACAGTATACTTACTCTGGGCATTGTGTAATAATCACTGTTGGGTTCAGGCCTCTAGGGCTAGGCTCACTCATTTCAATTTCATTGGACAGTCTGTAACTGCAATAGACATCATCCAACATATCAGTCAGTCTCAATAGGATCATTAATATGTTTGAAAGAAATGTTATTATACCTGTGCTGAAAAATCTGTCATTTACCTCTCCTCCTCTGTTAACACAGGTACACTTTGATACCAGTGAACAAAGGCCGCATCGGAGTTGAAAACACAGTTTTTACAGGAAGACTGAAGGAGCCGTATTTGAGCTAATACCTCAAATTCCTGTAAACAAAGAACAGTATCGCCGTAAGCCTCAAAACAGCGTATCACCTTACCACCAGTATCACTTAAGTTGCTTAATACCTCCCAGGACACAAACACCAGTGCAGAGTGCCTCTCTGTTTTGATGTATTACAAGTACAACAGATGGTGATACAGTAAGAATCGACTTTTGACCCTTCAAACTGACCAAGTAGGGTTAAAAACCATTGCAACACATGTTACCAGAATCACCTTAGCTTTCAGAACCAACAAAGCACCAGTATTTTGTGATTAAATATTATCTCACAGGTTTTTTTTAGGGATTATAGGCACTTAATATTTTCCATAAATCAAAAACACATCAGATCCGGCTCTTGGCCCAGAGAACCAGGGTCAAGGACAAATGCAACACTTACCCGCCTCCTTTTGTCAAAGTTGATGTAGCCGTTCTGGAAAAGGGAGGGACAGGATGTGTCATTGCAACTTGATGGTCACTTGCATAATCAGTTAAGTAATGGCCATTGGCTCTATGACTTGGTTCCTATTGATAGACAAATAAGAGGAACTCACTTCTAGCCTGTCTTTGACCGCCGTGTCGAGCATGGTGAGGTCTGTGAGGAAGATTCCAAGGTAGGGCACTGTGCCTTGGGCACTTGACTGTGGGCAAACATGTAGTATTGTATCAGCCACAAAGCCGGCTACAGGGTTTCCCACAGACATCTATAAGGGCCTGCCCTACACAGTCAGAGAGTTCATAGTCATCGTGCTTTGTTATTTGACCCAGGGCTTATTCACACACACCACTTACCACCGTATGACGTCTGTTGTTCATCCTAGTACTATCCAGGTTAGCAAACTTCGACGAACCCTCCTGAAAAATGAGACATTACATTTGGTCAAGATACTAAGCAATATAACAAAAACAAAAAGTGAACTATTGCTGCAAAGATTTTGTCAAAGAACAAAGAGCTAGTATTCATCTCAGAACCTAGATGGTAGAATTTGTAACCTTTAACAGACAAACTGAAAGATTGAGGGAAGCGGCTTGTTCTTTGGAAAATCAAAGCCCCTACAGAAGGTAATGATGTTTTTCAAAGACTTCAAAGCACCAAGGAAAGTTTTCCAAATGAAAGCCCTGGGCATGTGTTTAGAATAGATGAATTCCCCAGAGGGTCTATGGAGAAAATCACAGCTAATGCAAAGGTATTGATGCCTGTGCTGCAGCATTATAGAGAGTCAAAACATAGCTAATCCTGCCAATTTCTCCAGCTCTCTCTCTCACAACGTACCCTAAATACAAAGTTGAGATGGATGCCTTACAAACTAGAGCGCCAGGGTTGACAAAATAAAGGTGATCACACACAGCTAGATTTAGACTAGGCACTTCACAACTGAACATTGTAGTATTGACTTGAGGATTTGGGTTATTCAATTTGAATTTGGATAATGTAAATCCTTGTATCTACCTATATACATTTTACCCATCATATCTACTATAGCACTGACACTTAGTGGTTATTATATGGCTATTCAAACTTGTGAACTGCCAGTTGGGATGACCATTCAATAGTAGAACACCAATTTTAAAATGCCTTCTCAGAAACCACAGTAAGGCCATTTGTAACTTAGCAGGAGGCAGAGAAGTTGGTTCATGCTTTTATCTTTAATCGTCTGGAATATTGCAATGCACTTTTAACTGGCTTAGGGTACGGGCACACCGAACGTAACTACCGATAAATGCTGGTTGTGCGCGGCCGCCTGTTTTGCGTGCGGCCGCCTGTTTTGTGCAGCCACAACCGCGTGCACTCGATAAAGTTTAACCTAATTTCAACTGAAAATACTTGCTACAATGCTCTGCTTCACACTAACAATAATACACACTTGGAGCTGTTCAGCACAGTCACCATTTTGTAGCTATTGATAACGGAGCAATTCAGAGTTCAACATCTAGCTCAAGGTCAACATTGATAGACATTGTGATTCACTTTCAACACAGAGCATGTTGGGTTAGTATTTTAACCAGCAACACAGACCATGCAGAACCCAGTCCACACAGTCTGTATTAGTAGAAATGACTTATTATGTTAGTATGGAAACCACGTGAATTCTCAGATAGGACAAATCTATGTGAATTACAGGATGCTGTTCCCTGATGTCTCATTGAGCGTCTCCATGGCAACTCACCTCCTTCAGTAGTTCTCTGCTTTGTGCGTAGTTGTCCTTCTCCGAAAATATGTCTGACAGCTCCTCGTATCGTCTCACCGTTTCCCTGTCAGGAATCAGGTGGTGGAAAATATTACATTCACACAAAATATTGCACATCGTTATTTGGGTTGCTTGCGTAGTCTCTACTCACATACAAATGGTGCATGTCATCGGCAAATAATGTGTCAAACGATGTTTAAATGTGAACCAAAGTGAGATGCCAGCACATGATAATGCAGCATGCACAAGTACAACGGTTTTCATCCCTTTCTCGATCAGGGTCCACATGAAAATCTTGAAAGCGTTTACGGCCCACCCATCTGACCACTTAACACGGCAGCCGAACGAGCGTGCACTCGATTGTGTTCCGGCTCGGATCAGTGGAACTAACTTAATAGTCTACTTTACAGTAAGTTCCTATTTAACAATGTCACAATGAAAACAACATTTTCAAGGTTTTAAAGGGACTACACCATGAATTTTAACTTTTTCTTATTTTTTGTGTGTTTTTGGTCTCCCCTACCTCTCTTCTATCCCCAAAAATACCCCAGTTTGAGCACTCAGGCTTTCACAGCAAATCTGGGGTTTTCTGTGAATTGGTCTCAAAACAGGCCAAACTGAATTGCATTATTATTATTTTTTATTTTTTTACTTTTTCCACACAGAACCAGGAGATAACATACAAACTGGCTCAATAGCGCCCCGTGCCAAATCAGGACAATGTGGTATTGCAGGTGAAAGTGCTTTATAAGCCAGAGAGAAGTTAGTTGGAATGAGTATATCTGAGGCTTGATTTAGGCTCAAACCTTTTGAAAAACGTTTGAGGGACATAAACAATATGATATTAAATATTATTTAATTATTTTAAATTCATGGTGAAGATCCTTTAAAGTAGAAAAAAAAAGACCATGATTTTTATTAACATAATGTTTTAAATCTTAATGTTATATTATCATAAAAATCTTAAGGGTTTTTGCCCATCATTAGGGGCCCACTTGCACTATCCTCCCGGCCCACAGGTTGAGAATGGCCGCAGCATGCACACACCTGTCAGTCTCCTGCCAAGTCCTGCGCAGCCTGTGTATGGGATTACTCTGCAGAGCGGACACAATGGCATACAGGGACGAGAAGTTCTTCCTGGCTCTGCACTCCTGTTGAAACCACAAGCGTACACTTTACAATACATTACATGCATGCCAAGTAAACACACATGCATGCAAGCATGTGAGTTTCATGTGCGCGTCTCACATGTGTATGCGCACGCACATACATTGACTTAGAGCACACACACACACACACACACACACACACACACACACACACACACACACACACACACACACACACACACACACACACACACACACACACACACACACACACACACACACACACACACACACACACACACACACACACACACACACACACACAGTAACAGAACACCTGTGTGCAGGCCTTTGTATAGGATTGAGTTTCGCTGTCTGATGCGCTGAATAATGCACCACACTACAAGAGGCTCCTCCTATAAGGAACAGGGTGAGCTTGGGACAGTATTTTGGTGATAAACAAACTATGCCACATAAAACAGAGTGTGCTACGCCGTTCAAGGGTAGCTTGATTTCTCACCCAGAGAAAGAGAGGTTTGGAAAGGAGTCAGCCTGCCCATTTGCAAGTAAAGGTTCATTTATACTTAATCTTGAGGCCACGTCGCTTGTTAAAAATGAAAATGTGTGTGTGTGTGTGTGTGTGTGTGTGTGTGTGTGTGTGTGTGGGGGGGAGGGGGGGGTTCATTTGGAAATACGTAATTTGTCATATGCTTTGTTGGTTGGGGTGGTCATGCGACAAGGTTTTAAGCCTAAGAGATCTGCTTGTTGCAGGGTTAAAATATTCTTAAGTACAAGTGCTAGGGTGTTTTGTACAGTAAATCCTATTAGCGGGTCTGGGATCTAGTGGTAGGTAAACCAGATTAACTCGGTTTGCCTACATTTTCATTAGTGAAATAAAGCTTATCTACATTTGAAAGCTGATATGAACCTTAATGTTACACATTCACCATAAACATGACATGAGGGGGAATCGGATTGATGTACTGTAAGTTCCATGACAATTGGGTTTTGCACAAAAATAAAACATTACACTCTATCTATTATCATCCCACCACTTAGAGGTGCAAGATAACAATACAGGATAACCTTAAGGATTATTTACAACACATCCAGTACATTTTGAACTATGACCTTCGAGAAGTACGAGTTACTGACCTCTGCCACACCGATCCATTTCTCCAGCAGCCGTGCTCTCTGCTGGCTACGTAGGCTCGTGGGCCAAAGGCAGGACGCTAGAACTGCGTTGGCCAACTTGTTGAACTGACGTATGGTGGCCCGGACAGACCAGCAAACCCCCTCCCTGCCTTTCTTATCCCTCTGAGACCAAAGGGAGCCGAGACAGTGATACGGGACCAACCGCACAAACAGTTCCTGAGAGGGAGAAAAAAGTATGAACCTAATTTACCACAGCACATATCAAATCATCTTAGCATCAGTTATGTAATGCAGTGGTTCTCAAACTTTTTCATGTCAAGAACCCCCAAATTAATATGTAATTGGCCACAGACCCTCATCTGAATATTATGTGCCAGAGTTGTGAGCTTGTAGATTGTCTATTTTCAAATAGCCAATGTATAGGCTATGGTTGTATATGTTTTAATGCTATAATATCTACCCCCCTGGAACCCCCTCAAGGACCCCTGGGGGTCCCCAGACCACACTTTGAGAACCACTGACGTAATGAACAATGGATGGTGTTGAATGATTCATGAATACACATCTTCAGAGTTAACCATTAAAGTAAACCTATATACTTAGTTGACTAGACCCAGGGGTCTCCCCATGGCCCACTCTTTTTTTCCCCTCTACACCAAATACCTGTATATTTGCATTATAAAATAGCAGATCTACAAGCTCACAATGCATAACGTTGCAATGCGCTGTGAGCTTGTAGATCTTCTATTACCATCGAATGTTCGCCCCACAACAGGGAGGTTTGGGTTCAAGAGGTAAATCTCACTGTCTCTATCCTGGTGAGCTGCTCAGCAATCAGCGCAGCGGGGAATCCCAGGACGTTGGTGGGGTCAAACGTAGAGGAGTTGGAAGGAGCGCTGGTGGAGATCGGTGGCCCTGCAAGAAAAGAGGCTGCTCAGTAAAAACGTATGGATAATAAAATGTCTCAATGGCAGACGAGGACAGACAATCCTGTCTACCTTCCCTCTTCAGTGCTTATTTCTTCATTTTGAAGCAATGACTACAATCAGAATATATAGCTTCAGCTGCAGATTCTTAAAAATAACATCAGCTTTAATTACACATTTGGTTGACCAATTGTAAATGTTATTTTCTTTTTTTTTTATCAGCTAAAACTTTAATTTTGTAACTGCAACTTTGGTTAGTATTTCTTCTCCTATTTTGGTTTTGCATAAGGATAAGGATAATTCCTTTTAACAGGACGTTCATGAAAGTCCTTGCGGGCTTGTTTCCAATGAGGGCCTGTGAGCAATTAGGGGTTAAGAGTCTTGCTCAGGGACAAATTTCATTTCATCGACACATATGCTGGCGTGACCTGGAATCGTACCTGGGGCAACCAGGGCCTCTGGCTCCCTAGGCGGGCTCACTAACCACTCAGCTATGGCCGCCCCTTATCCTATTTAAATTTATTGTATTGTGTTTTTTTTCCTCCTTACGGGAATACGTTGATTCTCATATTATTGATACAGCCTGAAAAAATAAATAAACAAGAAAGAATAAAGATGTAATACCCCTATGTGACTCTGAGAGCAGGGCCTTCTCACTGAGCTCCTCGGCTATCCTGAGGAGGCGAGCACAGAGGTCAGCCCCTGAAGAGGAGTCCTGGGGCAGGAGGGGAGCAAGTCGCAGCAGGCGAGAAGGCTCCCCAAGTGCATGGAAGTCTTCAGGATACTCTGAGAGCCACGTGCTGAACACTGTACACACCGCTCTGCTTAGGCACAGGTTCAAGAAGAACAAAGAGATGAGAAGATTACAAACAAAAGAGACTGAACATGGTGCTTATTAGCACTTAGCAGTAGTGTTTCTATCACGTGCGGCCCATCTAGGAATAAAGGAAAATGTATTTGTCTCTGTACAGTGACTATGATTCCTTACTTATGTCTGCTCTAACGATGGTGATCTGGGCATTTAATGTATTTATTTTATTCAGAAAACATTTTTTTCCGTTTGCACTGATTGCAAATTAAGGATTCTAGGCATCTAAATGCCTAGAATGCACAAAAACATAGATGCACAGAAGGAAGCACTCCCTAGAAATAATAACATAAAATGTGCTGTAAGACAGATCCATAATACTGTCCTAGTACTGTCACATCACCCCAAAAGATCCCTGCAGACGTGTGATATCATCGCTGTCTGGCAGAAACCTTGCATCTCCATAGACGTTTTTTTAAATATCTTTTCATAAATGAATGCTATTGGTCATCCTTTAACCACTTTAAAGAGTTTGCCTGTAATGACATGCCCCCAAATAGGGATACCAGGTTGAAAGTGGTTTAGCCTGGTCTGTGGGATTGGTAAATAGTTAACCAATGAAAATACACTGGAGCTACTGTAACACAGGTTCTTTTTTCCATTTCCTGAAAAGTTAAAGTTTTGGTCATACAAGGTTTCCGCCCAACAGCAAAAATATGTTTTATATGTATTTTCAAAGGCTCACTTGTTGAAACATTGTCTGGTCTGGCTCTGTGCGTTATCTCCTGGAGGATTCTCCAATCTACCAACAAGAAATAAAAAGAGAGAACACAATTTTTGTGGGAAAATAGATTGACTTGAAAGCGTCAGTTACATTACTGTGTCATAAAGGCCAATAATGCAGTTCAGTAAGTAATTTATGCCACAGTCCCTCAGGAAAAATGTTTTGTCTCGATTCTAACTTTTCCCACTCCTTTGGGAATGCTTTCCAAACCATTGCTTCAAAATACTACTTTCATTCTTCAAGAAAGACTGTTTGACAGAACTAAAGGCTTTATTAGCACTTAAGACAAGGCTTTCATGTTGCTAAACCAAACAGTAGTTCTAATATCAATTTGTACACAGTTGCTTGTGATAACATAATCAGCTAAATCAACTTTGCTAATTTGCTCGGAACTGTTGATTGTAGCATTAAGACCAACACAGATACAACTTGTAGAAGCTCACCACCTCTTTAGCTGTAAGGGAATTGTGCTTGCTTTTATATGTGGTAAAATAATGGCCCAATTTTATTGCCGTGTTATTAAGTCTGAAGAACAGCCTTATATAGCTTGAAACGTCACTATTGGTTTATGTACCAATAAAGTGCAATTTATGCTGCATTCACACGGGCAGATACAAAGATACAGTCTGCCATTCATTCAGCGACATGAAAATACAAAGCAACATCCGACGTTTGTAGCTAATACAAAAGATACAAAGATACAAAGCTACAAATTGAAGTTGAGCTGGGTTCAACTTCTAGATGCAAAGACTACAACTGTAGCACCGATGACGGACGCACGCTTGATGACGTCAACGACCGTGTTGAGCAACACAGATACAAAGCGACACATGTGCTGTGTATCTGTGTATCTTTGTATCTACCAATGTGTGGACAATCTTTTATGTTTTTTATTGTCTTCTTTTGGTCCAGCACCTGCCTTAAATGTTTCTCGGATGTGCACGTCTACTTTTGTTTACATTGTTTACTGTTATTAAATCTGTCATAGTCATTAAACTGTATATTAACTAGAGTTGCACCGATACCGATACCGTATCGGTATCGGCTACCGATATGACTTATTTCACGTATCGGATATCGGACATGACATAACCGATCCACGTTCCGATAAAAAAAAGCCAGGGTATGGCAGCTGCAATACCCTGCCATACCCAATTGACGCCTCTGATTTGTAGGTATTTTCTTTTGGTGATAGATCATAGTGTATTTGTTTTTTTTCTACTGTTATTGTACTTTAAAATATTCAGTAATAAATGTCTTTAATTGAAAGGTAATGCATTTTTTTTTGTATTTAAAGTTTTGCTCGGATATCGGCATATATAT
Source organism: Gymnoscopelus braueri (assembly GCF_963280865.1). NCBI lineage: Eukaryota > Metazoa > Chordata > Actinopteri > Myctophiformes > Myctophidae > Gymnoscopelus > Gymnoscopelus braueri. The sequence goes on from NC_137605.1 coordinate 29,246,123, forward strand.
CGGATATCGAAAAATATCCTAATTGATATATCGGATCGGAATTGAAAAAACCTGTATCGGTGCATCTCTAATATTAACGCTGTAGCCTGACACTTAAACATTGTATTCTTAGTAAAACAGACCTGAGTTGGCTCTGTACTTTCTATCTACACCAAATCTCTTGGCCGAAAATAGCCGATCTACAAGCACCCCCTCCCCCCCAGAATACGGATGCTGGGGTTCAAGTGGTTCAAATTGTGCAATAGAAACCAGCTGAGTAGTTGTGAAAGAGGTCAGAAAAGTAAACTGATAAATGACTGACAAGGCAAATAAAAACTGACAAGAAAAAATAACAACCCTGATAGTCTGTTGACACGGACAGGAAACATGGTCATGTGACGAAGTATGAATTAGACCGAACCAGACAGGCATAGTTTACTGGAATCTTTAACCACTTGAACCCCAGCATTCCTATTCTGAGGGGAACGTTCCCCCAAAATAGCATATCTACAAGCTCACAACACGTCACAACGTGTTTTTACTGTTGTTTTGGTAGCTTTCACAGTTTGTTTTGGTAGCACAAACATGTCCCCGTCTACCAAAACAAACAGTGAAAACACCAAAATACAGCGAGAGCTGATAACTGCTAGCCCTGGGATCCAGCCTAGAGTTCTCAACGGGCCTGAAAATTAAGGCCCGGCCCTAAGTGGGTCGGCCCGAGGCTCAGCTCGGCCCGAACAATTACCAAACTTTTGGGCCCGAAAACCAGAAAAACCCGAAAAGGTGTCATTGTGTGCTTAATGTCCTCAAAGTCACGCATCCAACAAAACTTTGAACTGAGCAGATAAGACCTTCCGTTCCAGAGATAATGGCCAAAACATAAAAACGTCGGGTCGGGTAGGGTCGGGTTCGGGCAGAATTTGAGCCTGATTCACTACGTTCGGCTAATTTTTTTTTCACACTTCGCTTATCAGTCTGGCCAGCCTCCTATTTGACTCATATTTCAATTACAAGTCAGGAAGTGACTCGAGTTTTACATTGGACAACAATGGTCCCGCCCCCCTAAAGACCAATCAGAAGCCGCAAGTCGCTTTCACACACAAAAATAAATCCGCCGAACGTAGCGAAGCAGTCTGGATCCCAGGCTAGATAACTGCAGGTATAAAGGGAAATGATTGGTAAAAACGTATATTGACACAGGGAAAAGTGACATACTATGCCTTTAATGGACTCTGAAATTGTATTTAATTTTGTTCATTTGTTGTACATTTTGAAAACGCTGCAAACAAGTCAAAATTAACCTTTGGGAAAAAAAATGATAAATGTGGGCACAATATAACTAGCTACCTGTCACTGAGGATGTCCAGCACTCTCTTGGTGGTGGTGAAAGAGCGATACGTGGAGAGGAAGATGGTGATGAAGGTGGTGTCTCCCATGGAGAAGGAGTGGAGGAGATGGCGCACCAGTTTCTCCTCTGTCCCTGCTTTCACACTCTGGGAACGAGAGGTGGCAGACTGGAGAGAGAGAGAGAGAGAGAGAGAGAGAGAGAGAGAGAGAGAGAGAGAGAGAGAGAGAGAGAGAGAGAGGGTAGGAAACTGTTGCTTTAGTGACAAGATAAATGTCCACCATTCATCGCCATTTGTCCGTCCGTCCGTCCGTCCGTCCATCAATCTGTCTATCGTTTATCCGTCCGTCCGTCCGTTTAGCTATCTATCTATCTATCTGCCTGCCTGCTTCTCTCTGTTTGTTTCTCTCTCTCTCTCTCCCCCCTTGTCTGTCTGTCTAGCTAGCTAGCAGCTAGTATTGTTGTCAGTGTCATATGTCTCGGTCAGTCATGGTTGAATTAATTCTTAAGGGACATAGTTACCATTGGACTGGTGGGGACCCCACGCTGTGGTCTGACCACCACCGTGTAGATGATTCCATCCTCCTCTTCCTCCACCACAGTGGACTGAGCAATTAAGAAAAACACCATGGTCAATGCTTCACCTCAATATCAACTTTGTATTCAAATGTGCTAGCAGTGCCCACATTTTGAAGTAAGACATGTATTTTAAGCATGAAAACCACTGTTTCACTGCCACCACTAATTGCAAATGCTAAATGATAAGTGCAATATTGCACGGTACAATATTGAGTGTTAATCTAACTTGGAGATTGTACAAATAGAACCAAATGGACCCTTGTGGGTACACTCTCAGAGTAAAGTTAACACAAGGGATTTTACTGTGTGCCAACCAATCTAAAATATTATACCTATACTGAAAACAATTAAAATTAATGTCCTATGTGGAAAAGGGCAGCAATTAAAATTGCTTCAGATTGATTAGTGTCCTAATAATGCACAATGTGTCTTGGTATGTGATTCTGGCAAAGTGGATTTTCACTAATGCTAATACCCTGTTATTCCCTGGTACTGGTATCTCACACACCAGTATCAGTACTGGTGCATCCCTAGCCTCAGTATATGTTCCATTTGGGTTAGGTAACTGAGTTGTCCTTACTAGGTCCAGAGGACAGTACCATGTAGTCTTCATCGGTGATGGTTCCACCTGAGGAAAAAGCAACATTTAACAGTTGGCTTTATAAAGGTAAAATCACACACCTGTCTCTTTAGGTTCAGTGATAAAGCACTGTACAAGTGGTCTGGTATGTTGACAAGACTCGGTCACGTTATACTTGACACATAACTGCAGAGTATGCTGGCCATTTTCCAAAACATATCATGGCTTCTTTGATTTTCGAGGCAGACATTGGATTCCATTCATTTCAATAAGGTATGAAAATCTATTTGCAGATACTTGTTTAAGAGACACTTTAAATATCATTGCACAGTTACATTTTCTTAGTTACTTTATCATTGTATTTGAATGCATTTGAATAAAAGTCAGAAAAAAAATCAGAACATATAGTCCCTGGTTGAAATATTGCTTAAAGGGGAAGACCACCCATTTTCAATATTTAACTATGTCATTAATATAGCATAAAGGAGTTGTGTGGAAATAAGAAAAATTTTAAATGTTAAAAATTTTAAATGTTAAACCCAAATTGATTTTGGGTTTAACATTGCAAATTACACCATGATGAGTCATCGCGGTGTAATTTGCAATGTTAAACCCAAAATCAATTTGGGTTTAACATTTAAAATTTTTAACATTTAAAATTTTTCTTATTTCCACACAACTCCTTTATGCTATATTAATGACATAGTTAAATATTGAAAATGGGTGGTCTTCCCCTTTAAGGGGGCAGTCACACCGAACTTTGATTCTGCCAATGCGGCCGATTCTGCCAATGCTTTTCAATGGGAACGGAGCGTTTCCTTTTTTTAGGAAATCCGCGAATGGCAACCAACCGCTACATTCCCATTGAAAAGCATTGGCAGAATCCGCCACATAGGCAGAATCAAAGTTCTGTGTGACTTCACCCTTAATGAACAAAATTAAAACATCCTGACCTCTTAACTGTGCAATGATGTTTAGCCAACTATTATTCAGGTAAGTTCAGTAACGTTTTAACAATTTAACACAAAAATAAAGCCATCAACAGGTCAGGAAAATGGTCTGGTTATGTACAGTCAGTATACCATGACTGCTATATTTCTTTAGGATGTCACTAAAATATTGCTTAATACAAAACATTGACTCATAGCTTTACACCCACCCAACAGCGTGCTGGACACACACTCAAAAGGAGGTTGATACCTAAAATTCTGTTGCGTACGATACATCTCCATGATATAGCAAAGTGCAGTTGACAACTGAATCAAATTGCCAAAGCAGCAAAGTGCTCCCACCAATATATCCTTTAAGTATGTCAATATTGATGGTAGTGCCCATAATTAAAACATTAATCAATATCACTTTACACTTCTCCTGACATTGAAACCCATGCAACTGTGATTTTCCACAATGAAAAATGCATGAGAACAACACAGTGACATCATCAATAGTGTCTGACATCACCAAGCCCATTCCAGACAGTTTATGCAGAGGAAAGCTTCATGAGCGAATAGTTTCCATGTGTCATGTTAGTTACATTAGCAACTAATTGGAGATGAATGATTTGATGATGAATAGCAACACACAACATTATATATTAATGCCCTTTTTAATCAATAATAACTACTTAAACTCATGTGGTGCATTTTCTGTCCATTCCCCGCCTCTTCACATAACATACTGTACATTGTGTGGATGTGAGAAGGAGTTGATAGAAAATGTATCTTTTCTCATATGATGCTCAAAATAAAGGTTCCAACAAACAAACAAGCAGATCATATTGACTATAGCCACTAGAGTTATACAGTTGCTCATAGTAATATCCTAATGAGGTCATCTGACCGATTTAATTAGCTGAATAAGAATACAATATAGAGGGCGGCCATAGCTGAGTGGTTAGTGAGCCCGCCTAGGGAGCCAGAGGCCCTGGTTGCCCCAGGTACGATTCCAAGCCAGGCCAGCAAAATGTGTCGATGAAATGAAATTTGTCTCTGAGCAAGACTCTTAACCCCTAATTGCTCACAGGCCCTCATTGGAAACAAGACCGTAAGGACTTTCATGAACGGACCTGTTAAAGGAATTATACTTATACACTAGACCGATTAAATTCCATTACTAGAGTTGATCAAAGTTCACCACTTACAGCAGCCTTCGCTTGCAATCCAAAATAATGTATCCTACCTCTCGTCTCCTATCTCCAAATCTCTTTGCATAATATTGTATACTGTACTTCAAACCAGTTAAACTGCTCAGTGTCTGTGCTTGCTTCTGCAGTGAATGGGAATTTGTCAGTGGCTCTTTCCCACGAAAGAAAAGAAAGGGGGAAAAAAATCACACAAGTTACCTCCGACACAGCATGTCCAGGCTGGTAGCAATCCCCTAACTTCCTGGAAATCTTCAGCAGAAACTGGCCAACACCATCTATCCCACTTCCTGTCATCAGTCTGGTAGTTCCTTTTCTTTTTGTGACTATCTTTGTTACACTGCCTGTTGACCTAATTCTGTACTGTATGTTTGTCTGTGTGCCTTTGCCGTCTTGTGGCTTCAGTATGTCACACAAACACACACCTGAAGCAGGAGCTAGGTCCGGCCCCTTTGAGCCTGCATCACCTGGACACACCCATAACACACACACACACACACACACACACACACACACACACTAGTCACACAGATAGGAGGGAAGTCGTATGTGGTGACTCATTTACCCCACTATACACAGTCTCTCTCTCTCTCTCTCTCTCACTCGCAGATGCACACACGCATGCACACACACACACACACACACACACACACACACACACACACACACACACACACACACACACACACACACACACACACACACACACACACACACACACACACACACACACACACACACACACACACACACACACACACACACACACACACACACACACACACACACACACACACACACACAAAGAGTGACAGAGACACAATGCCTTGCAGCTATTTCCAGAACAATACCCCCTCTCTTTCAATCTCTCCCTCTTTTCTGCTTCTTGTCCCTTTGTAGATGACCTTCCTATGCTGATAAACCAGTTTGACAACGTATCCTCCTATACAAAAACAGACAACATGGAAGCAAACTCATGAGCATGCACGCGTAATTAACCGATTTATAAGCCTGGCCCATCCTTTAGCACAAATGCTTTATATGTCCCATATATAGACTACAAATTAGCCATAATAAACAATGAGTGAACTAATAAAGCCGGAAGCAAGCTGTTTGTTTAAGGAGCTAATGACACTGCAGAGGGAAGCCATGTTTGCACACAGGTGGAGACTTTCACAACTGTGTGTGGGAGGAGGATTAGCTTATTAGCATGTTAGCTATCTCATACCCCCTGTCAGGGTACAGGCAAGTATTTTGTTGCTAGCTTGTGTTAGGTTAGGCCTACATCAACAGAAGTTATGCAACATTTTACTCAAATCAGTATTTTATATACTTTCTTAAGTTTCTTTTGAAAAACACTATTATATAGATACATAACATATTTTAGTTGTCAGAAGCAGGAGCAGAATACTTTTTATTGTCAGGTAAGATTCAAGAGGGTCTATTGGTCACTCACTCAGACATGTATCCTACAACAAGCAGCAAAATGTTGGTGTGGCATGCTCCGCAGACTATGTCAACAATAATACAGTATAACAACAACATAATAATAGTATAATAATCTAATCAGTTTATCCTTCCTGTGATATCACATTCACAAGGTTGGGACGTCCAAACGGATGGACGGACAACGTGAAAATACCATGCCTCCGGCCACCGACTGTCTGCCGGTAGAGGCATAATAGTACAGAAATACAGGGAAGGGTCAAACATTTTTAGCAGCAATGGGGAGTGCACAGAATATGGGGGTAGAATAATTTAGCCGCCAGTTATATAGAATATGCAGTACTCAATCTTTGGCCACAGCACTTCAACAGACTGGGACTTTAAAACTAAATCAATATAAATTATTTTTTAGCAGTGGGGCTCAACAAGTATTGCAATGTTGGTCTGTCCATGCGTCCAATTTATGTTGAAAACTACTGGCTGCTGGATTGCCATGGAATTCCCTGTGCACCTTCATGAATCCAAGAGGATGGCTCGTACTGTATGTGGTGACCCCATGGCCAGTCCTCTAGCACAGGGGTTACCAAACGTTTCCATGCCAAGGAGGACCCCCAAATAGCAATAACCTCTGGCTGCGGCCCCCACTATTGGGAAATGGCCAAAAAAAGAAAAGAAGAAAAAAACATGTTAAAGAAAAAAAGGAGAATTTGGGGAAATGTTTGAGTGACCCCATGACCTTTTCTTTAGTGCCACCCGAGGATCAAAGAATGATACCTTTCATACAAGATATGTCCAAACCAAACTACTGAAAATGTATAGGACGCTGGGACCGCCCCCTTAGACAAACAAAAGCGTGACATATGAACTGACCAACCACGGACCTCCTTAGACAAACCACAGACTTCCGTTAAAGCCTAACCAATCAAGAGGCCTTTTTTTTTTACCTTTTCTCTGGCAAAACCTGAACATGGCTTACTTGTGATTCCATCACTAGAATTGATGACTTAGGGCGGATTCACACTATGGTCCCGGGTGCGCACCCTGGACCACTTGGCTGATGTTGTGATAGTGTGAACGTTGCGTATCGTTCCCTGAAACGGATCACCGTACCGTACCCGAGACCGCCTCCGGAGGTAGTCTCGGATCCGGATCATGCGTATTCGGGTATGGAACGATGCAATGTGAATCCATCCGTACCAACAGGAGGAAGTGGACTGCTAATCATATATCATTTATATATTTTTATAATGACACATTATTTTAGCTGGGTTATACCTTCTCATAGTTCTACTTGAATGTTGACAAGAAATAATAATCCCGCTAGTGTTTGAGTAGCGCGAGCCGTGAAAAAACATAAACAAAAAACACATGTTTTTTGTCAATGTTGTCAATGAACGCTGCCACTAGGATAAATATGCCAAGGATTAGTCGGTGACGTCACTGCTAAAATACCAAGGATGCATTAGTGACGTCGCTATCATATTGATAATAACAGAGACGCGAGAGACAACGTTACATTTTGAGGTTTCAAAGACCAACGCACACACTGCTTTGGTTGTGTATTGTTGTTCTGTTATTATTATAACTCAAGACAACGTCAGGAACAGTCAAACTTTATTATTCACTCTACACTCTGACAAGTGACTCTTCTTCTGTGAATGACATTCTCTAGCTCCCAAAGCCCCATAGTCAACAGCGCCCCCATGAGGCACATATTTACCATTACTGTTAAATTAAATGGTCTCGGGTGCGAAAGAATCTTGGCCAATGTGAATACTGGCCCAGCTGGGAGAGGCCAATCGTACTCGGGAATGGTTCGAATCAATCTGACCCAGTCTGAATCCGCCCTTAAAGGAGGAGTTCACCCAAAAAATTACTTATTTTCCATCAATTGCACACCCCATGAAGCCTTGAATTCATGGATTTATTTTAGTTTTTGTGGCATTCCTAAGCCAATAATTTGATGACCGGGTGTGTATCCGTTAGGAGACACAAATAATCTACTTTGTGTCTCCTACCGGATACATTAGCCGGTAGGAGACGGGAATCAAATTATTGGCTTAGGAATGTCACAAAAACTAAAATAAATCCATGGATTCAAGGCTTCATGGGGTGTGCAATTGATAGAAAATAAGTCATTTTTTGGGTGAACTACTCCTTTAAGACGGTCGGGCTGACCTCATGAGACTAGGTTTAAGGAGTAGCACAGAGTCGCTTTTAGGCTCTTGTTCTTGTTTTCCCTGAATGTACAACAAAACAGACAGAACACAAGGAACGAGTGGAGGGGAATATTTATATGTTAGGTCATCAGTACCGCAGACAGAGCAACCATTATGTACTGTAGGTAGTGCCGGGGTATTCAGGCACATATATAGCAGAATGATTAAGTGGTGGTAAGCAGCTAGCTATAGGCACATAGATAATATAGAATTGTAAAAATGAATATAATTATAACTTATTCATATTCAGCACTGAACTTCCCCCGCCAGACATAATGTTCTGTCTTACTTTCAAATGAGAGCAAACCTGGTAACCCCCCACAGACAGATGTGTTGTTTTCTCTTGGCTCATATGGCAGTTTTAATCAAGCACCTCAGGCTGTCAAATGGCACTAATCATATAAAATTCATAAAATGAGGTGTGAAAATACATTGAAAATAACATAAGCTATTTTTTTAAATCCATACCACCCTTATCTCAGACATCGCTGGATGTATTGAATCCCTCATTAACTACTACTGCATATTCACTGGAACATGCATTGAAGTTGCATTCCAAAACTAATCTGAATCTGGGTCAGAGAAAGCTGCTTTTTGATGTAGAAACATTTGCCAAACAATCTGCAACTTGTAGTTCAGCTACCTCAAAGGCAAGAAGATAAGGATCATGATCTAGGCTACTGTACTGCGGGTTGAGGGCTCTTCCGTGAGAAAAATCATGATAAGAGAATGGACTGGAATCTCCAGCCATCGTCTACTTTATAGCTCCTGTGATTAAAAAGAAAAAGAAAAGAAAAAAAAAATCCTTACTTTTCCACACTTGCACCATCGTGGAATAGTTTAACCATTGATTTGTTTATGTTCCCCAAAAAACATGAAACTTCTTTCATGACTCAACGCTCTCCTTTTCTTCATATTTCCCTGCACCGCCCCCAATACAGGAAGTACATAATAAGCGGAGACAAACACAGGAAGCAGGACGTGCTGTCGTGTTGCGATGCTATTTTTCTTCCCCTCTCCTTCCATCACAACTCACAGCCATGCCTTTCCTGAACGTGTACATTGACTACTGGAGGGCACGAGAAAACATGGCAGGACAGTCTTTCTATCATCACCCCCTGTCTTAAAGGGTAAATGTTCAAATCTGCTTTTCTTTCACAGCGCCTTTATCCAAAGTGCTTAACAATGTGCATTACATTTACCCATTCACACACACACACACACGCACACGCACGCACACGCACACACACACACACACACACACACACACACACACACACACACACACGCACGGCAGAGGCAGCCATGAGATGTGCTTGCTCATTGCTGTCTTGCTCAAGGACACACTAACCCAGGGGGAGCCGTAGATCGAATCAGGAACCTTCCGATTCCCAAGCGGCCGCTCTACCTCCTGAGCCATTGCCGCCCCTTCTTTACACCGTTTTAAATTCCACTTCTGCCTCCAGACTGTTGCAATCAACAACTCTTTTCAGTCTCCTTCCTTTTATGTAAGCCCATGTCGTCATGCTTCCAAGACACAGCAAACCTTGGAACAAACAATTATACCCAGCTGACACCATCATTGTTTCGAATCTTACACAAGTCTAACCTCCGAATGAGGGTCATAAATATATCTTCAGAAAGATACCCATTGTTTTTTGGTTTTGTTTTTAGTGTTCCTTAACCCTTACCGCTTCCTTCCTATCTTTCTCTTGGCTCTTCTTCTCACACTATAATAATATACAATATACTGTAGGAATCCAATTCAATCAAACCAAATTGCAAGGTGTTCAACGCATAACCCCTTATAGAGAATGTATGCCCTCATGGTAATGTAATAATGTAAAGCCTGCGTTATACTTGGTTGCGCATTGTGTCACATACCGAAAAAAGTGGCACTGCGACACACTGTGAGCTTGTAGATCTGCTATTTACGGTGTGCGACACCAGCGCACAACTAAGTTTGTCGTAGGACTGTGTCGCTCACTGACAATAAACTGACTTTCAACTGAAAAGTGTGATGCATGTTTTCACGTTTTAAGCCGAAAAATCTTCGTACAACAAAGTATAACTCATGCTCATGCATCCATGTCTCCCCTCATTAAATAATGAGCAAGTTGCTGTATTGGATTCCTCCTGACAGACAGTCATTGGGGATTGCCTATGATACAGTATACTGTTTGCAATGTGGCAAGGGGAGCAGGTGTTCAAAGAATCGACCTGCTGACCGGCATGTATATCATTTACCGTGAGGCCCAATAGTTGTGGTCTGAGCAAGAAGGAAGTCAGCTCAGCTGGAGAGTTGAGTCAATGCAATGTCTTTTTTTAGCCTCCAGGGAGTTTCTTGAGGCTGTGTGTTAAGTAAGACCAAAGCCAACAAGCAGATCATGTGCAATTGTTGTCAATGTCAAGCAAAGGGGCAAGAGTTGTGTGTGTGGAAGATGCATCAGTGTTCAGCTGAGTGAAAATGTGTGTGATTAGTATGGACAGAATGGAGGATTCAAGTCCAGAGAAACCAACTTTTGCTCTACAAATACAATGTAAAACTTTTCACTATACACGGTAGGAGACTTGTGAAGAACTGGTGGTGAATTGCACATATAAAATGGTACGGTCAAATACATCATTAAAGAGGTAAAAAGAACTTACTCAATGACCACCTCGAAACATGGTTTGGCTCATAACCAAAATAAAATAAAATAAAATAAAATAGACGACTAACCTTTATGAAAATTCGGGAGACCACGTTACATACTTTATCCAGCACTCATAACAATAACAACTTTTTACCCAAGCACATGGAGTTTTCCTTACTTTTGAATTGTTTGAAAATTGATGATGTCACCATTCTTGTATTGAAAAAGGTAAATTATCTTACACAGAAGTTAAGATGAATATCTGAGCAGGTTTGCACTGTCCTGTGTTAGTACCATACCGTATGGTACAGACACAGGATAGTCCAAACTTTAAATCATCTTCAACTGTGTAATTTAACTTCACTTTTACCTTCTAACAGGTTGTACTAGATCGGCAATTACATTCAAAATGTGAGATCACTCTCATCTACCGTATGACACAGGCTATGAAACCAGTAATTTAGTGTATGGAACAACAGCATTTGAGTTGACATCATGCTTTGGTGGTGACTACACCATTCTTCTTCTCAGTCCCTTTCATTGAACCAGTATGCCCCTGGGGTTTGATGAAAACCAACCAACCACATCTGCTGTTTACTCAAGAAACTGGAAGTTGAGCCCTGTTTCTACACAAAGAAGCCCATTCTAAATACTTTAATCTGTGTGTTAAACAGAAAAACCAGTACATATAATTGACACTTCTTTGCAATGGTCATATTGCAGCATATGAACATTGTTATTAGCCATTGGAAAAATGTAATTCACAATAATCCAATGTAAGCACATACTGAAAATCCAAATGCATAATGTTCTTACAACATTGCAATGTATAACAAAAAACTAATACCTAACGTACCTTGTGAATTCTACTAGTATTTCAGAGCACTTGCAGCTTTCTCAGGCTGTTGGATATATTACATGAGCAAGTGCAATGAAAACAAAAACAAATCATACCTGTGAAACTTCCATTTCATTGCTGACGATCCCTCTCCCTGATTGGTCACTTAAAGTTCTGTTGTCAGGTTGTAATGATCGGTAACCAATGAGAGGCACATCTCCTGACTCCACCCCTGGCAGGTCCAAACCACCTGTTCGCAGACTTCGGGGGAGCATAGTGCCAGCTGCTACAGAGACAAAGATCACGCACATATGTTTGCAGGCGAATGTAAGGATGACATTATCATTGTGGTACAGATTGCACTTAGTCAGTTAACATTAATGAAATCATCTTGATAATTTTTGGAGAATGTGAAATTTATCTTATTTTATTTCCGTACATGCAGAAAAGGAAATAAAACAATAATAAAAACAAAATAAGAATAACAATGAAAAAATAATAATTCTAAAAAAGAGGAAAAACAATATACACAAGTTAAACATTACATATTACAAAGGGGGTATGAAGTAGGCTACACTTATTAATTCCTGCCCTTACTAATCTAATATAAATATATATACACGTATGACCCATATATTATAATCATATACCTCTAAATTATCCTATTATCTACATATATGTACCTATATAATACACTTACTATGTGATTATGAATAAATGACAACAGGTAGAATGGCAATGACGCGTTGAGAAAAAGTGATGGACACACATTAGAGTCATACCGTTTAATTCAAAGTGAAATCAATGGAATTTGCTGCATGTTATTTTTTTTTAACATATAGGCTATGTCAGACACAGTTTTGGTTTATACCAAAGGACTAACCATTTTCAACCTAGCGACCCTATTTTGGGCATGTTTTTTCTAAAATAGAAGAAAATGCCGTTCTATAAGCTCACAACACAAACAGGGCTTAATTGGTTAACAGGCCTACTATTGGTTAATAGGCCTACTATGTAACAATGTTGTTAGCAAGAAGGTCAGTCCGTCCCTTAATTTGTATGGAATTTACATTTCACTGGGACTGGGCCCGACACTGGTCAGGATTTGAATGGCAACCAATGTTTCCCTTTTCCTTGTCCCTCTTTGCTAGTTTGGATTGCCCTGAAGATACACATCACGTAAACACAGCATTCAGGAAGAGAGGGAGAGGAAGGGGGGTGTGGGAGAAAGAGTGAGAGAGAGATAAACAGGCAGACATGCAGACAAAGATAGAGGCAGAAATTCATAAAGAAGGGGATGCAGATATAACCTGCTATGGCTATTGGCTATATAAAGTTTACGTAATCACACAGTATATGATGATGCATGGCTGTAGTATTGTAACAATGAAATTGCTCTTTCAGAACCTTTTTTGCAAGTTTGCATAATGTGGATGACAAAATGTAGTACGCTCTACAATCATTGGTTTTCAAACGTATTAATTTCAAGGACCCCCATAAACTCTGAGAGTGCACAAATGGAACCGTTCCATTTGCAAACTCAGAGTTACAGTCCTGTAAGGGCCCTTTTAGAACGACCTCAAGGAATCCACCTGAGGGTCCCTGGACCCCAATCTGAGAACCACTGCTCTACAACTACATGTTTCCCTGATCTTACATTAATAATGCATTGCAGAATGTTTTCAATTTGACCACGGGCAGAACTCTGCAACACTATTTGCTTACCGATTCTAAGTGTATAAGTACAATTAAGACCCTCCAAATGTCTAGAAGATTATGCATCAATGTTCCTGCTTATCGCCTATAGTCAAGTGTATCCAGTTCTGTCATCAAGCTTGTTAAAACAACACGTTTTAACACAACTCCTAACAGCAGCATGGTGGTAACATTGGTGTCTACAGACACCAGATCACATGACTTGAGGAAACTAATTATGTTCATTGCCTCAATGCTTGAAATAACAAATGGCATCATTGGGAAGATTGGGAAGCTTTGTACCACGACCAACGGTTTTTCAGAGATGTGAATACCTCCTATTCACCAGTGGTGGAAAAAGTACTCCCATTTTTTACTCAAGTAAACGTATCAATACTGCAATGTTGAAGTCCGGTATTCCACATTTACTTGAGTAAAAGTACTAAAGTATTGGTATCTAAATGTACTTTAAGTACCAAAAGTAGAAAGTACTCATTATGCAGAATGTCCCATTTCACAAGTTTTCAAATGTCTAAAAATCTTTTGAAAATAGCGGATCTGAGCTTGTAGATCGCTATTTTCAAATGGTCGAAAGTAATATAGGGCTGAAGTGGTTAATGTTATGTTTTGTAATAATGATCAAAATCTACAAAGTAACTAGTAACTAAAGTGTTTAAATATTGTAGTGGAGTAAAAGTACAATATTTGCCTCTGAGATGTAATGGAGTGGAAGTAAAAGTACTGACAACTTTAAAAGTAAAAAGTAAAGTATTGTACTTAAGTACAGTACTTGAGTAAATGTACTTAGTTACTTTACACCACTGCTATTCACTGGCTCTGACTAACCAAAGCTACAACAGCCTGTGTATGCTAACAGCTGAGGTGTACACAAACTGTAACTAGGATACAGCAGACAGTCACACCTCACAAGGCTCCCTTCTCTAGTCTATTCAACACATTCAGCCATTGGGTGGTGCTGTGTTGACTCCTAAAATTGAGTCACAAATGTAGCCGACACGATTCAAACAAATGCCGTTTAAACTGTTAAAGTTTGCGCGTAATGACCAATGAACTGCCCCGTTTAACACAAAACACGAAATAATTATGTGTGCGCTTATTACAGACCCCAATGTTATTATGCTGCTGGCCCCCAGTATTAAAACAAAAAAAAGAAACGATGAACGTACAAGCTGTATAATTCCATGCAACTTACTGATAGCCAAATCACATTCGCTGGATGTTGTGTACGCAAGTACGCAACCGTATGGTCAGCTGAATGCAGACTGCATTGGATGGCTGCTGTTTGCTGGCGATGGGAGACGTGGAGACACGACAACCGTTTCAGATGAGAGGAGAGGAGAGTCTCTTTCGCCCATCCGTCCAACAGCGACGACGAGGGCGTCTCTCTCTCTTCCCCCTGCTATCAATGTCCCCCTGCAGGCTGCTGCCCTGTCAAACCTTTATCAGCTGATAGCACTTTGGTGAGGCTGCAAACTCTCTCTCTCTCTCTCTCTCTCTCTCTCTCTCTCTCTCTCTCTCTCTCTCTCTCTCTTTCTCTATAAAGCTATCCCTATCTCTTTATAAAGCTATCTCTCTCTCTCTCTCTCTCTCTCTCTCTCTCTCTGTGTCTTTTCCTCCCCCCCCCTCTCTCTCTCTCTCTCTCTCTCTCTCTCTCTCTCTCTCTGTCTATGACGACGCAGTTCCTTATTGTGCACTCTATGCTACGGTCACCTGGGCAAAGTGTAAAGTGTACAAAGCCTATTTTATTATTATTGTTGTTATTATCTATGAATTGAATACACAGGACCACAATGGAAATAAGCCCACAGGGCTTTTTGTGTTATCCTTTTAGCTCCTTTTAGCACCATTGTATAATATCGTACCACTGTACTATTTGCTAATACTTTGCTGTTAATAAAGTATTCAATCAATAATTATTGCTATTATTATTAAAAATATATATTTAACTACTTTATCACATCACATCACATCACATCACATCACATCACATCACATCACATCATATCATATCATATCATATCATATCATATCATATCATATCATATCATATCATATCATATTATATCATACAGTCATGTAATGTCATGTCATGTGTAACACATCATCTGTCAACCCAAGAAAGGGTAAAATAGGACCTGCTTCTATGCAGAGTCCAACCAAAGGGGCCAAGAGATTAGGTTATTTCACCTGAGGTGTAGTGCATGCTCGCCACCTAGTGGTACCAGTAATTCACACTTCATCATTTTCATTATGCCAGGGGCCATTTTGATCCGCTCAACAATATTACCACATGCTTGACTAGTGTGAGTCATGAGTGCCTCAGACAAAAAACAAACAAAGTGAAATTACAAAGAGCAGGATTGAAAATAAACAATCCCAGTAGCCTGATTATGTCCACACTCCTGTAACCGAAACAGAAAAGTTATAATGTGTGTGTGTGCGTGTATGTGCGTGTGCGTGCGTGCGTGCGTGCGTGCGTGCGTGCATGTATGTATGTATGTTGTCAGGTCGTCTTTGTAAATAAGAATGTCTTCTAAATTAAATGACAACTCATAGATAGCAAGATAGGTCTCGAAAATATATTATATAGCCTTATTTATATAATGACATACCAAGTCATATAATGACATGCCTACATATATGGGTGTATATACGGGTTTGTTTATAGTTATGTCTGAGTCACATGGCTGTGGTCCTCCCGTAGCCAATTTTTATATAGGATACCCATTTTTTATTTATATTTTTATACATTATTTTTATAGCAACTTCTAAAGTAGCCTATATTTTTGAAAGAACAAGATATTGTAAGTAGACGGTCTGGTTTGGTCAGCAATGTTTCTGTACTGGCTCAACTGGTATGCTACTTGAGCAGTGCTATAAGTGATGGCCACTGCTGATTGAACATGCGTCGCCTGCATCGCACATATAGACGAGCCGTCGCTGCTTCAAGTTCATTTGATTGATTAATAGCCTAGTTGTCTGTCAAGTGTGTTATGTTCACAGAATCATGCACACTACTATGGAGGTGAGCTGAACAGGTCCGTCTTTACTGAGTGCCAAAAACACGTACGCCGGCAGCATACATTACAAGCCGGGTTAACAACAACAACGTACTCACTTACGGCCTCATGCATTTCTGTACTTCCTGTCGTAAACATCACCAGTGTCGTAAACCTTGTTCATCTCAGACCAGAACCAACAGTACATTCATACACAACATCCCCCCCCCCCCATAGAAAACCATAAATCACAACCCCACCACCCAGTTACATAACAACACACCAATGCCTTATGCATTCAGAAATCGGTAACATAGTCCTTGAGGTAATCCAGTTGAGCTGGCCGTGCCTCGGGCACCACCGAATGGTCATCAGGTGCCGGAGGTCGCACAGGGGGCAAGTCCATATCACCTGCTGCAAAGTCAGTGTTAGCCCACATACCTGCGGCAGCAGGCGGTATCACAGGCATGGGATCCTTCGGCCCCATAGTAGAGGGTGGCAGCACTCGCCGAAGGCGGCTGGCATGCCAGCGTGACCCATCGGACAGGCTGAAGGTGGCTGGCCCCAGCTGGTCGGTGACCTGCATAGGCGTGGCCAAGAAAGACTGCAGCTTGTGGTCCCGGTGAGGGAGGCAGGCGTGGACCCAGTCCAGGGCTGCGAAGGATTGAGTCCTCAACCTCTGCGTCCTGACGAAACGCTGCTTCATCTGACGTTGCCGGTTGGGGACTCTGTTGCGCCCTCGAGCTAGAGGTGACACCGTCACGGAAGCCCTCAGCCGATACAAAGGCTGCAGCTCTTGTCCCGTTTTTTGGTGTCTGCCCCCCCCCCCCCCCCGTTCGCCTCGGGGTGGTAGAATGCTGTACGGATGTGCTTAATGCCCTTGTCCTCCAGGAAGGCGCCAACTCTGCAGAGATGAACTGGGGCCCATGGTCCGTGGTAATGGCCCAGAGTGGCCCAGTGGGAGAAAACCGAGTCCAGGAAGTCAGTCACCACACGATTGGTAACAGTCCCAGTGGAGAGCACCTCAGGCCACTTGGAATGAAGGTCGTACACCACCACTGGTGGTGTGGGACTGCATGGAGCTCCCCGCAGATGTCGAGCTGGAGGTGCTCCCAGGGCTTGGCTGGCCAGTGCAGCGGTTGTAGCGGCGGCGGGCGGGTGGGCCAGTTTTGCCACTGACAAGGCAAGCTGTACAGTCCTTCACTAAGGCCTCGATGTCCCTGTCGATGCCAGGCCACCACACCAGGTCACGACAGTGCTGCTTCACCCTTACAATGCCCAGATGACCCTCGTGGGCCATGGTCAGGATATATGCTCGCAGGCAGTCAGGTACCACGGTGCAGAGCCCGCGGGCTATGCAGACGTCCTTTCAGCAGGACAGCTCTACCTTGATCCGGTGAAAGGGAACCAGCTCGTCTGGGACTTTTGTCGGCCACCCAGAGCTGGGAGAGCACCGGGTCCTGTTCCGAGGCTGTCTGGAGCTCTTGGAGTGAGACTGTGGACTGGAGTGGAGAGTGGAGCATCTGGATGAAGCCCTGCTCAACGGAGTCCGTACCAAGATCTAGTGAAGTATAGGTCTGCTACGACATTCTCTCGACCTGGAGTGAACTGCAGGGTGAAGTTATACCGCTGGAGCCCAGCAATGGATCCTGAGTGGCCTTTGCCCTGTGCCAGATGTTGCGAGCAGAGCCGCGAGTGCCTGGTGATCCGTCCGCAGTGTGAAGTGCTGGCCATACAAGTACATCTGCCAACGCTCGCTCGCCCAGGTGCGAGCTAAGGCCTCCCGTTCCGCCACTGAGTACTTCTGTTCTACTGAGTTGAGGAGGTGCTCAGTGCCGTCGTGGATCTGGGATAGCACAGCCCCCAGCGCTGTGCTGGAGGCGTCACAGGTGAGGCGCTTGGGACTTGCGAGGTCGAAGTGTGCAAGCACAGGAGGCAAGGTGAGCTGGGCTTTGAGCTGCTGGACGGCGTCTGAACAGGCGGGGGTCCAAACCCATGGCACGTCCTTCTTTAACAGCTCGCGCAGCGGGGCTGTGGTGGCCGAATACTGAGTGAGAAAACGTAAGTAGAAGGCCGTCATTCCTAAGAACGAGGCCACTTGGGCAGGACAGGCAGGCTCAGGGTGGCGTTGCACAGCCTCCACATTAGACTGGAGTGGACGGAGGCCCTTGGCATTCAGGCAGAACCCCACAAACTCTATCTCAGGCACGGAGAAGACACATTTGTCACCGTTCAGAGTGAGGTGATGGCTGGCAAGGACATGGAGGACTCGGCGAAGCCACTCGTCGTGGGCAGCAGGTGTTGAGCCATGAACCACAATGTCATTCAAGTAGATCACTACCCCAGGGATGCCTGCTTGTATGGTGGCAATGATTTTATGAAAACAGCTGGGGGCAGAGCTGAGTCCGAAAGGCATTCTCGTGAATCGAAACACCCCCATGTGTGTGACGAAGGCAGTGAGATTCCGGCTGTCAGGGTGTAGCGGAATCTGCAGATAGCCCTGCCAAAGATCCAGCTTTGTGAATATGGTGGAACCATGGAACTGTGTCGTCAATTCTTCCACTGTAGGCAGCGGGTACTTGTCAGGGATGACTGCCTTGTTAACTGCCTTGAGGTCGATGCACAGGCGCAGCTTCCCTGTCTTCTTCCGCACAGCCACCAGATTTGAAATCCACGGTGCTGCGTTTACTGGCTCGATTATGCTTGCTTCCAAGAGGCTGTTGAGCTCTCCAGCCACCTCGTCGCGCAGGGCAAGAGGAACGTGTCGCAGTGACAGTGTCAGCCCCAGTGTCGAGCAATAACGGCAGGTACACGACATCAAGCTCCACAGTACACGCTTTGAACGGCCGGCGAGCAGCACTCACAGAGTGTATAGTGGTCGTGGGTGCAGGGTCAGGAACTGAGAAGAACGGCAAACCTGGTGGTTTTGTTTCCCACAACGTTGACAACGCTGCCCCCTGGCGGGATAGTTCTGGGCTCTGGAAGCATGTAATGAAGAGCCGCAGTTACCGCAACGCTGTTCTGGGGGGCGCTGTTGTCCAGTATAGTTTATGTGGGAAGTGTTCTGAAGAGGATCAGGGCTAGTTGAACGTGATGGGGACTCGATCTGCTGCGCTGTGAGTGCAGGCAGTGGAGATGAGGCGGAAAAAACCTCTGCTGCCTCAAGTTTAAAAGCTATTTCCACAGCCTTATTGAGAGTCAGGTCATCTGGGGACATTATCAATTTCTCACGAACCTTTGAGTTGTTTGTGTGCTCGGCCAGCTGGTCTCTAATCAGTTCATTTTGTAATTCTCCAAACTTGCACAGGCTGGCCAAGCCCCTCAGATCGGCAAACATATTGGTGAACTGACTCACCAGAGCCGTCGGCGCTGGCGAAATAAAATCCTACAGCGGATAACACTTTGTGGGGCTGCGAAAAGGCCGACCAGGAATGTGACACAGTCTGCATATTCTGCGGCGGTCCCGAGAGTGGCGAATATCCGCTGTCCTTCTGTACCAAGGCAGTGGATTAGAATGGCTCTTTTCCGCACGTCGCTTAGATCCGTCAGTCCCAGAGCCGTGATGTAGGTTTCAAACGACTCATGCCAGTGAGTCCATATAGGAAGCTTGCCCGGGAATGACAAGAAAGCGGGAGGCGGTGAGAACGTCATCTCCATCTTCGTCGTCAATGTTATGTT
>NC_137605.1:29271277-29321277 GCF_963280865.1 Gymnoscopelus braueri
AGACAAGAGGCAGGAGCTTTTAACTACTACACCATTTTTGGGTGCAGTGGAAGACAAAACAAAAACATCAACATATTACATAAGATACCATGTTGATCTTTATGTGAATAAATGACTACTAAGGCATGTTAGACCATGGCTAATTCATGACGGATGCCTCTTCAGAAAGAAAGTGAAATTGAAAGTCGACATTTCATTGACTTTGAAGTCTATTCATGGACTTCAAGGCTTCTCAAAACATTTTTGTAACTCGTTTGCAGGGAGCTGACAGTATCACTCAGCTGGGTTTTATTTAGAGAAAAAGAAAATGAGGATAGATTCACCACCAATATCAACAGTGGTCATTGTAGAACTTTGGGTTTATAGCTATCTTTCTGTCTTAGCGAGAAACTGGAAGTAGTGAGTGATTACATTTACTCTTATTGGATAGCGAAACAAGTCTCAAAATTACACTTTTAGCACATAAACAAATTTGGACAAAGCGGATTCTGGCAATATATAAAAGACAGAGGCCTGTTACTTTCTTTTCTATCTGTTTTGCCTACTGGCAGCAGCGTTGCTACTCACATTAACACTGATCTTGGTGACCTATCGATTTTTGTTGTGCTAGATAACGTAGGTTAAGGGAAATACAGAAGATCATAAATACAGCCACGAATATTGTATTTTTCCCAAAATGATGTACCAGCACTTTGATATTTTGCCAAAATCCGCTTTGTTTGTGTTTGTTTATGCTAAAAGTGTGATTTTGAGATCTGTTTCACCATGCAATGAGAGTGAAAGGAATCATTACTTCCCGTTTCTCGCTCAAGGAGTACAGCTAAAGATTATCAACAATATTCAGACTTAAATCATGGCCAGATAGCTATCCAACCAAAGTTTCTACCAAAGTTAAACATTGCTTTTATGTTAATCCTACTAAGTCAAACATATTGGATTCTGCCACATTTGCAGATAAAGCCATTTAGATCTTAGGATATTAAAGTGTGGCAGGACTGTGATAAGGTAAGGTGACACAAGATGAGGTAAGATGATGTACACATGTACTTTATTAATCCTAAAGGGAACCACAGCTGTCAGATCACAGCAAGAAGTCATAGAAATACAGTATACAGTACACACCCACCACCAAGGACATCCAAACAACAAACTGTTGTTTACCATAAAATGGAGGTGGCTCATTACTTGAGAATGTCTGCTTAGTGCTTATATGTCCATTTAGGACTACTGGGAATAAAAAGATTAATAAAATAGAGATGCATAAAATAGAGATGCTCCGATCGATCAGCCAGCGATCACAATCGGTCGATTTCTAATGTAAAATATGAGATTAGGGAATTCCAATAATAGTTAAATTCACCGATCCGATCGATGACATATTATACATGAGCTCTCATGTTGAGCCCAGCTGCTACACTCTCCTGCTTGCTAGCCCACAGACAGACGTAACCACTTTCAATTTCACTTTCAAAATGTTTCAAAAGCTCACAACGCGTCACGATGGGATGCGTTGTAAGCTGGTAGGTCAGCTATTTTTGCTACTTTTGTGTGGCACTGTTGAATGACGAAGGGCATTAATTTATGAGAAGAAAACATGCAAAGTTGAATTATGGATATACGTATATGGTTTCTGCCCAACAAAGATGATAAGCAATGCAACAGATAACAACCAATGTCACAATTTAATTAAATAACATAATCTAAATTAGCATAGTATGGTGCTACTATTTATCTCTGTCCTCCAAGCTCTATCTTTTCCTCCCATTACAGGTTATCATCCAGAGTGTCACACGCCAAATATTGAACCAGAAGCTGACAGCGATTCCTGGATATGTCGACAATGTGTCTTTGCAGTCGCAACCAAGGTCGGGCTACTAATCTCTCCCTATCGTACACAAAAAACACATTTAGTAAGGACACGTGGGGAATTCCAGTCAAATATATCACGTTTCACTACAACTACCATTCATGTGTGTGGGTAACCACACTAATTTGGACAGTATTGACTTCAGTATCATATGGCCTACATTGCGTCTGAGAAATCATGGCCAGTCAATAGTTATGATTCTGAAAAACTACATGAAAGTCAAGAGGAGTCCATTTAAAGTCAATCAATCACACATGCTCCAATTCTGTAGACGTGAGATGAGAAAGCACCCTGGTTAATTGTCAATCAGTCAATGTCTGTATCTCATTGTCCATATTTCTGTGTCTCAGACTCTGTCTCCCACAACTGACCTACAATAGACAGAGATAGATTGCTTTTTCTGGACTGTTTCCTCCAAAATGTAATCGGCCTCAAATTGCTCAAACATGACTGTGATTGGAGGGGTCACTGACCAATGGGTTTTGTCCAAAACGTGTTTCAGAGAGGTGGGGCCCTCAAGCGAGGACGCTTTGCCCGACTCATGCAGTTCATGAAACTCCGCCTACCATATCAACTGTCGTCTTTAGACTGGGATCCGCAGCATCTGACCAATCAGCAACAGTGTTACTGCTACTGTGCCGGGCCTGGAGAGTGAGTGACAGTGTGGAGGCCAGTTTAAGTTTGAACGTATACCCTTTAGTAATGCTCTAGACATTTATTTTTGCATATTTTTCTGTAAAAAGTTAGTCCTGGGTGAGGGTCAAATAGTAGCTATTTGCAGGTAATTTCTATTGTTTTAAAAATATCAAATTCTCTCCTGTGATTGGCGACATTTTCATTATATTATATTCATTACATGAATATAATATGTGGCCATGTGGCTAACCCCAAACATGTGGCACCAAAATAGGGTAAAACAAACTATGAATAGTTTATGCAAATAGTTTATTCCTGCAATACCCTTTTTTCTTGGAGCCAGACAAAGCTTACACCTGTTCAGTAGATGCATCTAGAGCTAAACGCAATGCATACTAGCCTTTACTGCAGTCCTTCATCCTCGCATTATGCATAAGAATCTTGTTATGTGACCCACAGAAATCAGATTCATTATGCTTACCCAGGAGTGTGTATCACATTTCTAATTTTATATTACAGGTGGAATCTGAAAATGTTACAGTGTGGAAGTTGTGGTCAGTGGTTCCATGAAGCCTGCACACAGTGTCTAACCAAACCTTTACTGTATGGCGACAGGTAACTTAAACACCATTAATATTTGTTTCGAATTTAGAATCAAGTACTTTAAATGTGCAGGAGGTTGGTGCCATATGAAGCAATACAGACTAAGGGACAAGGGACAAGATTTCACATTCATTGCAAGGCGACAAGACATAGGACTGATAGTAGTCTATACAGTACATTTCATTCTACAAATGATGGCCCTGCCATAGTCTGCCTATCATGGGTGTAATAAAACATAGCCTTCCATTAAGTTATTTTTGTCATTCATTCATCTTCTGTTTTATCTGACTGTATTTTACACCCATCTTGACACCGTGTTTCTATCGAGTCTGAGGACGCGAAATAGGAGGTATTAAATTTAGATTGACAGTCAGGTTGAATGAGGCGTGTTTGTTACAACATCTGCTGAGAAGGTGATGGAGGAAGGGAAGAGTGAGTTCACAGTTGGAATAGTAAGCATGTGCCGCTGTGTTTCCTCATCTTTCCAATGACCTTCAGCATACAGATGCATAGAAAAAGACTAATGCCTAGAGTACAACGTTGTTGTGATATGAGCTCTCCGGTTCAGTGTCACGCATGACGGTATATCAGTGTGTACCGGCCTAATGGTGGGATAGGCATACCAGTCTATTACTGTAGTATGGTTTATTTGTACCCGTACCATGATCAATTATATAGGAAGGGGAGAAAAAAATAATGATTGTACAGGAGAGATTAAAAACAAATTCAAGGAACTCGAATAAAAAACATCTCGGCTTAAAAGAAGCAAAGAAGAAAACATCAAAAACACTATGATTGTATAATTGAGACTAAACAACAACGATCTAATAACACCATGGCTTCATGTGGCCAGTCTATGTTGTCAGTCACCTATGGCGTGTCTTTCACTCAGTATTTGGCAAGGTTTCAGCCCAATCCAACTGCCATTGACTTCCATGGTAAAATTAAAGTATCTCAGAAAATATAAAACATGAGAATGAGAAGACACTTCCTTGGCCTACCAAACCAATTTTCTGTAACGACTATTAGAAATAGTTTACTTTACCAGGGTCTGATTATTTTATATAAACCTGTGTTAACCTTTTTTTTCTTTTCTTTTTTTCCTGTTGTTTGTTAATGCTCATCTTTCTCACATAATTGCAAGTGCTATTTTTGTGGAATGCTAACAGAATTGTTTTATGATTAATAGATTCCACAGGTTAATGCACATTCTAATACACTAGAAAATGTTAATTGTTAAAGTATTGCCAAACTACTGTGTGGGTGTGTTTTAGGTTTTACCAGTTCCAGTGCTCAGTTTGTGCCAATGGCAATGGCCTAGAGACCATCCAGAGATTACCCATGACATGGTGAGCTCTACATTATTTTGCACAGCATCACGTTATCTACACAGCTTGTTGAAAGAGAATTGTTCCAGCGTTGTCACTTACCACTATGTTGGACAACTAGTATAAGTTCAGGTTTATTTATGAAGCCTTGTACCAAACTGCTTTACCGAGTTGGTTATAAAACACAAAAACACAAGCAAGCAAGTATACATAGGCTACATAAAAAAATAAATAAAATAAAAATATGAATGAGCTTTAAAGTCCCACAGCTTTTTAAGTGTACTTAAAAGATCTCACAGATCGTGTGATCTTATTGGAAGTATTCATTTGTTAACTTTTGCTATTTTGTTTTCTATTGTTTTTTCCCTGTTATAAAACAGGGTGGATTTGGCTCATTTGGTGCTCTACCATCTTTCACTGTGCTGCAAGAGGAAATACTTTGATTTTGACCATGAAATCCTGTCCTTCACCAATGAGAATTGGGAGTCGCTGCTTCTAGGCGAGGTATTGATATTTCCACACTTAAAGCAATGATGAAATGACGTGAAATTCTGCCAGCCGTTTAGTATTAACAACTGAGAGCCCATTAGCCACTCATTATGACACTAAAGGAAAAAAACACTCTAATTAAGAATATCTAATTGTTCCTATACTCTGGGACAGTCAATATTTATGGCACTGGCCACAAAAAGCAGTAGAACTAATGGCCAGGTATATATTATAGCCAATATTATAGAATAAAGCGCATTTTTGTGTCCATAAAATCAGTTTCTCAGTCATTGTCTGAATTCATAAACTAATTGGCAGTTTCCTGTAAGATATTTTCAAAGGCAAATGTTTGTCATGACATATGGTAGCAGTCAATCATGTACTTCTCCAATGACAGCTGCATCAAGTTATTTTCCATATTTTCCATATTCTTGTCAGTGAGCGTAAAAAATGATTGTGTGCTCTAAGGTTTTCTGTCTGATTGCCATCCTCTGTGTAAATATAACTTTTCATTCTCATTTCTCCAGCTCTCTGACACACCAAGGCAAGACCGCTGTCACAATTTGCTCAACGCTCTGAACTCCCACAAGGACAGGTAAGACGCTGCATATGATGAGAAGAATAAACACAGGCCACACATTATTGGATTTGATGAATAGTGCCCTTTGAATAGCGGTATACTTCTTAGTATCTATCTGATAATACGTAAGGTTGGACATAAAAGCCGAAAACTGTAGTGGGTGAGACTGCGTCTTTGTGGCTTAACTGCAAAACAGGATTCTCTGTGATTCCTGCAATTCAACATTGACATTTCTGTAAGACTGAGTTTAGGGACCCTTATTTTTGAACAGTTGATGTGTTCTCTGTTGGTGTTAAAAGAGTAATGATGAATGGAAACAATTTAAAGTTGCAATTATTAACTTTGAAATTAATTAATTTGAAATTAACATTTAAAAGTGGTTTAATTCAACACATTTCTGGAAGCACTGCTAATTCCAGTTAAATCCTGAACTACGTTCTAATTATGTTTCCAAATATTATGTTTCCAAATATTTTAAGAAATAATATGTACACTTTACTGCTTATCTATTTATAAATCCCACTAATCTGTGTGTGTGGCTCTCCTTCACATAGCTACATTACACAAACACAACTACACAACACTAACACAAAGACAACACAACTTTACGAACACAAAACTATACATGACCAACACCACGCACGCACGCACACACGCGCACACACACACACACACACACACACACACACACACACACACACACACACACACACACACACACACACACACACACACAAACACATACTGTAAGAAACAGAAAGAAATAGGCATACGAGTCCAGGAGTCGCTGTATGTATGTCTGTATGCCTGTCCTTTGCATATCTCGAGAATCATTCAATCATCAGCTTCACACATGGCGGCTGTATTGCTGAGGACGGAAGGAAGTGCAATGTTGAGTGTGAAGTCGATTGGATGAGTAGTTCTTCAGAACTGGCCCACTCCGAACAGGCACACTTTCTGAACATTGGCCACGCCCAACACGCGCTGCACTAGTTTGTATCAATTAAATGAACAAAAACAAAAAAATAACTAACTAGAAAATGTGCTCCTCGGAGCACAAGTCTCCGCCAGCAGACTATAGCAATTATATTATCATAGCAATAACTAATGAGATACAGTAGAGTAAAAGATATATATGTTCCAATCAAGACTGATTGATCCTGTCTTACCTCGCTTCAAAAACGTAAACGGTTTTTTGAAGTGACACACCTATTTATAGAATTGTATTTCGTCATGCATTCCTCTAGCCAATCAAAGGCATTGGTGTCAACATATTAATACGTATTAAGATTTCGGTCTTGTTGTGGGATCAATTCAACTCTAGTCCTCTTCTGTGTTACTGTTGTAGATGAGTATGCTTTCTTAGCTTTGGCCTTCTGCGCCTTTGCTTGACCAATGTCAGGTGTTCTCAAAGGGACACACACACGCACAGACGGGTGATTTGGACTATAAGATACTATTCTATCAAGACTGATTGATCCTGTCTTACCTCGCTTCAAAAACGTAAACGGCTTTTTGAAGTGACACACCTATTTATAGAATTTTATTTCGTCATGCGTCCCTCTAGCCAATCAGAGACATTGATGTCAACATATTGACACGTATTAAGAGTTCGGCTTTGTTGTGGGATCATTTCAACTCTAGTCCTCTTCTACGTTACATTCGTTCTGCGCCTTTGCTTGACCAATGTTAGGTGTTCTCAGAGGGAAACACACACGCACAGACGGGTGACTTGGACTTACTGAAGGTACTGTTCCAATCAAGTCTGATTGATCCTGTTTTACCTCACTTCAAAAAGTAGCGGCTTTTTGAAGTGACACACCTATTTATAGAATTTTATTTCGTCACGCGTCCCTCTAGCCAATCAGAGGCATTGGTGTCGACAAATTGACACGTGTCACGTGGAGCTTGCCCAATGTTAGCTTGGCTAACAATGTTTGCTCACACAAAGCGAAAACATATTCTCCACCTTCGGCGGAGACAACGAGTAAGCGGAGCAGAGATCTCCACCAGGCCAGGTGTTCTACCCAGGGCTGTGTAAGGGGGTAAAATGACTGGGCATATGACATGGCAGGATTGTACTCATGTAAGAATCTGTAGTATATATTATGTATTGATAATGTGTTCTTAGATGTGTAATTGTAGGTGTGGTGATATTGGAGTGTAAAGCTGTCCTGTGATAGTGGCATTGTTTGAGTAATGGAGCTCAAACACGTTACCGAACGGTGCACGTGTACACTTGCACGCGTGTCATAAGTACTGCAGTCTTTGTGTCTGTCTTTCGCTCTTTGTGTTGCAGGGCACATACATATGCGTGACATACAGTGGGTGTAGCAGTCTCTCTGCCGCTCTCTGGCACTGTGTGGGGTGTCGTAGGTACTGTGTCTGTGTCTGTGTCTGTCACTTGTTTTGAATTACACATGCTGTCTCTTGCAAGTAGTAAATCCCATAGTAGTAGATACCGTACAGATGGACAGCTTGCATCCAATTGGCTAGTTCCACTTCATACCTGGCAGACGTTTCCCATAGCCTGGAGGGGCAGTGGGTCTGAAATTATGAATTCATAAAAATTAAATAGCATAGTTGTTGATGGATTGAAAAAATATTTGAGAGTTAAATCCTTGGCCTACTGGCAGCCTGCACAAAATGTTTGACGCTGATCGGTCCAGTGCTTTGCGACATTAGCTCCGGACACACACACACACACACACACACACACACACACACACACACACACACACACACACACACACACACACACACACACACAGACAGACAGACCCAGACACGCACAAGGACAAAACATAATCTGCGGTCATGGCTCTCGGCCTGCCGGAGATAATAACAGATTATTTTAAGCTTCAATATCTGCATTCTACGAGGTGTAACTACTGTACAAACCTCAGGTAATTTGTTCCTGTGATTTTGGGTTTGTATTTGCTTCACCCAGATTTGTCTCCGGGAAGGAGATTAAGAAGAAGAAATGTCTGTTTGGACTCCAGGTCCGAGCTCCGCCTCCACTCACGTCCGATTCGTCTCCCCTCATAACAGACCCACCCATCAACATCACACACCGCAGAAGGTCAGAGTAAGGACGATGGCTCTCTTTTCAACTCTTATCTGGATATGAGCTCCAGGGCTCCCACCAGGCATATCGCCATTATGCATGAACAATTAACTTAGGAATAAAAGAATGCAATTTTCATGTGACAATTAATTCATCAGTGACTAATATTCTTTTAAAAGAGAAATCCGATGTGCACGTGTGCACTTATGTGTGCTTATGCGTGTGCATTTGTAACGTGTGTCTTCACAGACGATTTCCTTCACACTGTTCCTTTACATCTTTTAAATTGTAATTGTTAAGCTGGCGTTCTTTTCAAGAGCCAGTTACACTGCAACAGTAGAATAATCTTAAATCCCTTGATCACCAAACCACAAGCAGGCAAGAATAATGAGCGCAGAGGGTCAAAGCCATAGAACCCAGACACAAAATGTAGCAAATATTCCTGTCACTAGAATAACCATGTAACTACTGTATGCAGGGAAGTAGCAAATACACAAATAAGAGCCAGGTGGAAAAGCTAAAAACACTTGAACCAGAAATGAATTAGTCACAGCTGGAAAGGTAGGAGAGTTGGGGACACAGGAATAATTAATTAAAATAATAATAATAATAATAATAATAATAATAATAATAATAATAATAATAATGTTCAACTTGGTTACCCATGATGTTTGCAGTCTCTGAAGATGTTGTATTTTGTTCAGTCTTACTTTATGAATGCATGATTGGAGTCCTGTCAAACAGGTATCAATCCACGGCACACAATTCTCATTATCACACTGCCGCACTATAGGTTATTCATGGGAGCACTGTCTGTGTTTGTGTTTGTGCACTCAACCTAAGTACATGATTGTGTGCTTGCACATTTATTTGTGAATGTTTCTTTACTGTGTGTTTGGGTGCAAGTGTATTAGTGCGGTGGCTCTCAAACTTTTTTGGCGTCATTACTCAAGTGTTCCGAATCCAAGCACCCCCTTTACCCGACTACAATATTTTCCTTAGAGACTGCAAGAGAAAACCATAGCTAGCATGTGATGTTGTGAATGAATAATAACCCACCTTTTGAAGAATATAACATTATAGAAAAGACATTTAGTGAAATAGTTTCAATTAGTGCCTCCTCAGCAGATCTACTGCTCAAAATAATTAAGGGAACACTTTGATCCCTTAATTCTTTTGAGCAGTTTTTGTTAGCAGTATGTACACAGTTCATGAAAACTCAAATAATTAAGGGATCAAAGTGTTCCCTACATTTCTTTGAGCAGTATATTTCAATCTGTGGCATTTCATTAAATCCATTTTGATGTCAATATGTTCAAATAATGTGTACATTAGTATTGCTTGCTATTCAATAACAGTTGTGCTTGTCACATTTTTGATTAACACTCTACAGATCTGCAGGCTCACACAGTTTGGCAATGTTTTATCATTAAATATAACAATACATTCTTCCATTTTACACTTTCTCTTACATACCGGTACCCGTTTAGCACCTCTGCGTACCCATAGGGGTACACGTACCCCCATTTGAGAAACAACATATTGTAGTCAAGTGTATGTACTGTATGTACATGCATGGTGTTTATTTGTTGGAGTGCATGCATGCATGCTTACATGTGTGATTATTTATGTGTATACCCGTGTGTGTGTGTGTGTGTGTGTGTGTGTGTGTGCGTGTGCGTGTGCGTGTGCGCACGTGCGTGCGTGCGTGCGTACGCGTCTGTGTGTGTGTGTGTGTGTGTGTGTGTGCGTGCGTACACGTCTGTGTGTGTGTGTGTGTGTGTGTGTGTGTGTGTGTGTGTGTGTGTGCACTTCAGCCCATTGTCACTGCCTTGCCAGAGGAGAGCGGGGGGGCCAGAGTCCCGTAAATCAAAGCGACGCATCATGGAAACACAGGTCAGTGCTTCCACTCTAACTGGGGTGTGGTGGGGTAGGGGCCTTGTGTAGAGGCTCTTGTCTGTTTGTGTACCGTATGCTTCAAAGCCGAGTGCAGCATAGCAATGATGGATTTTTGCCATTTATGGGTCTGTTGTTATCTGGCTAGTTGTGGCCAGGGTGATGCTTAACAGATATGGTAACATGTTCAATTAAAAGCGCATCTTTTTAAATGTATATAGTCTATGCCTACTTAATGTATTTTATTAATATCTGCAGTTCAAGGCAGCACATATCGGCATCATCAAACCCAACTCCGAGCAGCTTGCACTGAATCAGTCAACATCACGTGTCATGGTTACTATTTTTACACTATTATTCTTAACCATAAATACAGTTGAATTGTATCCTCCTACACTACACGCTCCTTCATACATGGGCACATACAGTAATCCTGAAACAATATGCATTACAGAGCAATCCTATTTTAACGGAGGCACATCCAGGCCCATTGTAGCCCCATCACCGACGTTAATCTTGGCCATGTTGGAGGGGTTCCTGGTCGGTAATAGAGGGGGAAAGCGAGTTGGGAAAGAATGCTGATATGTGTAGCCTGGGCATGCTTCCAACTGCACTTTGCAGTCGATTACAGTTTGGCCAGGTGGTGTTGGCACCTTGACAGTGCGGCATTGACGGAGCACATCCATTTAAAGGCACAGACACTGAATAAAGCCTCTGAATAATAATAATCTGCCACGGTGCCACCCTAACGGCATTGCTAGTACAGGAAAATGATACAGGCTAGCGTGATACCGTACGTCACAGTTCAGCGATGAAGAATGCTAAAACGTTAACGGCGTATCCCGCCTACCGACGTTTCCATTGAGCGATGGTTGTGATGATGGTCTGATGTTTTTTGCTTGTCACGGTCCATGAGCCTGTGCTTGAGGAAAGCTGCCTAAGTTGAGGTGATCCATTTATACAGGACATCCTACCGCTATGCCTGATGAGCCATTGGATGGGACTTTTACCTACATCTATCATATACTGTATCTAATGCAATGGTATTGGTGTATCAACCATAGGCGACACACACATGTGATGATGGTGTGTATTTTATGTTCTAAACCATATATACAGCACACACACACACACGCACGCACACATACATATTATACAGTATACTATTAATGTGTACTTTCATTGCTCACGTTGAATACCCGAAATTCAGTTTGTGTGATTGTATCTGTGATTGTATTATTGCTTGACCGACCACTAAGGTATTAATGTGTGATTGGCTCCTGTGATCACGTTGGCATCCAAACACAAGCCGATCAGTGTGTGTGCCTCTTGTACCCAGCCTTGTCCACCCCCAGTCCCTGCCAACCCCATCGAGTTGCTGCCATGTTGCCATGGCTACATGGGAGGGGCCAGCCTCTACAACTCCAGGAAGTCAGAAGAGGAGCTAAACCTGGGGTGAGGAGTACTTTATCTTGTGGTTCATTTGTTTCTGCGGTGTTTTGGCCTCGTTGATTGATAGGCTTGAATGGCAAAATTGCACTTTGATAGAGGGTTTGGGTTTTGTAGTTGCCTTGCCATGATGCAACTCCAAATATTGGCGAGATTAGATATCTTCAATAGTTGCTTCGTTGATTAAAAATGTATAATCCAAAATTGTCTCCCCATTGACTTACAGTGAAACAGGTCTCACAGTCACTCTTCTAGGACGCAAACAAAGCCGATTGTGACTAAGTATACAATTACAAGTCCTGACTGACAGTATTGTCATCGTTTTTTACACATGCAATAACAAACACAGTGATTCAGATCTGGATCTTCTTCCTGATTCACATGATAGAATCAACACAAAGTTGACATTTTTATTTAAAGAAAATATTGTGTCTGGTTGTCTCCGCCAGGCCGAAAGGCATGGCGAGAGAGTATGTTTTCCACCCCGTCCGTCCGTGTGTGTGTGTCTGTGTCCGTCCGTCCATCTGTCTGTGAACAGCTAATCTCCGGCACCGTTGGCCCGGTCGCAGCGAAACTGTGCACACACACTCCCTGGATGCCAATTCAGAACCTCTGGCCCAAGTTTTTGATATGGGCCTGTTATAGCGCCACCAGGAGGCCGATTTGTGCAAAACATTTTTTTACAGTACTCCTACAGATTTTGTCCAAAAATCACGCAAATCGGTACACAGTATCTCTATAGTCATTAAACGAAACGGGTCTTTCAGATTTCTCATATTCCATCCTGATTGGCTAAAAATGTCTTCCAAAGTTTGCAGGAGTGCTCCGTTTTGAACAAAATGCCTCAAATTATGAACACAGCATGCAATTTCCGTGAAATTTTGCACGCACATTCCCATTAGGCAGAGGAAGAACTACCATTTGACATTTTTCAAATCAGCCTCATGGTGGCTCTATAACAGGCCGATTCGTGTTTTACCTATAATTGCACCGATCTGTGTAAAACTTTGTATGCACACTCCCTAGAGGTCAAGGAAAAATCTTTGCCCTGCATTTTTCAAATCTGCCTTTTATAGCGCCACCAGGAGGCCGACTTATGTAAAACACATTATTTTATACTACTCCTTCCAATTTTATCCAAATTTCACGCAAATCGGTACACATGATCTCTATAGTCATGTGATCACGACGGATGTGTTTGATTTTTCATATTCCATACTGATTGGCTAAGATTGACATCTAAAGTTTGCATTATTGGCTTGTTTTGAACAAAATTCCGCAAATCATGAACGCACCGTCCAATTGCGCTCAAACTTTGCACGCACATTCACACTATGTTGAGGAACAAATGCCACCCTTTTAACATTGGCCTGTTATAGCGCCACCAACAGGTCTAATTTAGCGAAACACATGTTTTGAACAAAATGCCTCAAATCATGAATGCAGTCAGTGTCCGATTGTCGTGCAAGGCCTAAGAAAAAATGGCACCCTTTTCACGTTGGCCTATTATAGCGCCACCAGGAGGCCACAATAGCCTACCTGACCTGGCGGAGACCTGTGCTCCGAGGAGCACTTTTTCTAGTTTTGTATTTTTATACATTGGCAGAAGATTGTTTAAATTAATTTGTGTGTTATAACTCTGCCTTTGAGAACTGTTTCACCGTGCAACTATTGTGGATATCTCACACGACCCAAACTCTACCAAATATGAATTTTCTTTAAATGAACAAGAGTTAATTAACTCTTTGACTGCCCTTGACTCGATAACGCGTCAATTGCTAGTTTGTCCAGTTGGCCGTCGACGCGTTAGACACGCGTTAGACACGCGTTCATTGTTTAATCTCTGATCGCGCTATTCTGCTTATTTTTCATTCTAGGTTTCGAGTTCCACTTACTTCACCCACACCGGGATCCGGTTTCATGAAGCGGTTTCCGTTTCCGGTTTTCATTTTTTTCCCTGGTCATTTTCGGCCAGAATAGGGAAAAACACGGTTTTTCACACGGTATAAAAAACTAACGGAGAGGTCCACTTCTATAATCTATGGCCTGGGTGACGAACAGTCATCGCCGTCGTGTATCACATCGTAATTTTGGCCGATCGGAGAATCTGAGAACACGTCACATCCGGTTTGACGTATTTGACTGTTTGACTCTGTTTGGGGGGGGCAGCGAGTCAGCGAGCTGATGAAGGTGTCTATTTGCTGCTCTCTGCTGGTGGAACCATCGTATGTGTTCAAAACCGCAGCTAGACAAACTATAAGAAAATTAAATAACAAAACAAAAGACAAGACAAATATCTATCTATTGTAAGAGATGATGTCCTTTTTCAGTTCTTTTGAAATATTACCGGTACTAGTTTTCTGGGATATTATTTTGTGTAATGTCATGATGCCTATGTACATTGTATTGAATATTTGCACATCCTCTTTGCAGTTCTCCCCCTAAGAGGATGTTTGCCCTCTACCACCCCACTTACAATGGGAACACTGCGCTCTCCAGGACCCTACACCACTACAATAGGTTTCTATCATTTAAAGACCGTATTTATTCTTATTTAGGTTCTTTGTATGTTTATGTAGGCCTGCTATGATTGAAAACATGTTTCATGTTTTAACCACTTTCAACAAGGCGTCCCTATTTTGGTTCATGTTAAAACAAAAATATTCACAGATAAAACTGGCACAGCTGAAACCACTGCGTGGCCCTCACACCTACGTTGCACCGACCAATATGCCCATATATGGAGATCTCTGTATCTGTTTTCATTAGTTTTATGTAAATATAATAACCTTGTACCAACATTCCATCCTTTGAACAAACTGTACCTCAATGAGCCAATATTCCTCTTTCTATCCATGCCTTTCATGGCTCCCCCACGTCCCCATTTGTCCGTAGTGTGGAGGAGTCTTGCAGAGTACCACCACCCTGCGTGCCCTACTCTCCCAACGCCAATGCCAACCACCACCACCACCACCACCACCACCAGCATCACCACCAACACCAACACCAACACCAAGCAGGCCAGAAGCAGCTGGAGCCCTGTCCGTCCCTCCTCCTGCGAGACCTAGCCCCTTACCAGGCCAGCATGGGCGGAGGGGGTGGAGGAGGCGGAGGAGGGGGAGGTGGCGGAGGCGGGGCCGGAGGCGGCGGGATGGGGATTGGGGGGGACGGGCCGGCGGTGAGGAGCTGGGGAGGAGGGGAGGCGGTGCGGATCTTGGCGAGACGGGTCACGCCAGACGGGAAGGTGCAGTACCTCGTGGAGTGGGGGAACGTGAACGTGTACTGAGAAAGAGAGAGAGAGAGAGAGAGAGAGAGAGGAAAAAGGTGAGGAAAGAGAAGATTTGGTGGCTGTTTGAAGTTGCCACAGAAATGTGTACCTGCCTGTAGTGCTGTGGTGTTTGAAGTACAAGCAAAACAAAACAACAACATCTAACACGTTGCAAATCCAGGTTGCTCTCATATCATCGCCTCTATTCTAGATGATTATAATATCACTACTACTACTTGTTACTAGAACCCCTCTTTGCTAGTGTTTCTCTTATATTTGTACTGTTACCTTTGGAATATGCCTTCGCATTTATCATATTTTACAATGACAGAGAAATATATAAACAGTAAACACTCTGCTACTTTGTTGTTGTTTGGGACAATTTGTGTAGAATTAAGTCTTTGAATGTCCTTAATGACCAAATGAACCATCGTGTCCCATAACAAAAGATTAATACTTAATTAAGTGATGACTTAATAAATGAATTGTTGAAAAAGCTTGTGAACCCCAACTTGAAAATCGAATTCTTGGCCCTAGTGTTTATTACAACCTTTGCAATTAGTGAATTGATATTGAGGTCACAAACAAGTCAAACAGCCTACAGCCAAACTGTAACACTACTTCCATCAAATGCCACACTTACGATTGTTCATTCATCAGCCGTCGGCTAATGTTCCTGTTGAGCTCAGTGGGAAAATGAGCCTAGCAAATTAGCACTGATCGATGTCAGCTTGAAACATGGAGGAACTAGGATGATAGCGCTTGGCTGCGTTAATTGCTCACAAAATGACAAAAAAGTGTTGTAGCTTTTGTTAATTTGCATCATACATTCACAATCTTATCACTTGCCATATAACAATAAAGTAGGGTAGGGTACTGAGTGTTAATACTCTTTCACACTGGGTAGCTGCTCAGATAACAATATTCTGCTGTCGGTCACTGAAATTGAGGTTTTTAGTGCCTTGTTCAAGGACATGACGATAGTTTGCTCCTACACATATTTTCCTAGCACTTTTAGGGATTTAAATAAAGGCCTATTCGCACAGTTTCTGACTACCTCCTCAGTTTTCTATTATTTCAGTAAGGACCCAAAAACAACAAATTACTGTGAGATTTACGTATTTCTTTCTCTACACTGTACTGTATGTTAAGAGATTCTATACATACTGTATGTTACTACGGGGTTACCAGTTTGTTACATTAGATTTTGTCATACATTACTTACATCTAGACTACTATATATGTATTAGAATTAGAAGCCACAAGGGGGCTTTTGTTTTATAGATAGAATTATATATTCACAATATATTGTTATGATCAAAGGACTTTATTTTATTTTTGACGTGGTTGCATAGTGCCTACCTGAATCGACCACTCAAGGGACAGTTGAGATCGTGTTGCTCTTGGATGATTGGTGGCTCTTCCTCATCTGATAAATAAATACATCTGCAGTAGCCAACGTGGACCCATGATGATAAAGCATATTTGAAACTAAATCTACATTGTGCATTCCAAACAGTCAAGAGTATCATATTACTGTTTAATGGCCCTATTCCAGTGTATTGTAATATACCCGTTATATTGGAAGTGCTTAATCATACAATGTAAGGTCTCTATACAATGTTGAACGTTTTGACATAATCATCTTGGGCAGTAAGGCAAGACAGTTGCGTTGATGTAACTCCAAGAATTTAACACAGTCTCCCTAATTCAAGTAAGTATCCCCCCTTCAGACAAGGCTACTCTGTTGCATTAGCATGCACTTACCATAAATACATTAATGCAAAGATTAATACACTGGAATAAAGCCATTGTAATGTTGTAATTTAACATATATACCAACAATAACAAAGAAAAAAAATGTTGTTGAATTATCTTTGAAGTAATCTGACTGGAAATTATTTTGACGTGTGGTCTATTGTTTCAGCCTTGGATGAGTGTTTCTTTTTGATTGTCACAAAATCAGTGATAGGCCATAAGAGCTCACATACTGTTCTGCTGTTGTTCATAATCAGGTCATAGACTAAAATTAGTCAATTCTTATCTTCCACATTTCAATACGGGAAAAGATGTTAGTATTAGGCCCAATTCCTAACTCAAATACAAAACCATGGTACTATGTTTACGATCTACGATAACTTACAGAAACGACATTCAGTTTGTTTCCAGAGGTCACGGTCTGATTGATAGTTTAAACTCTTCTCAGACAAACAGATGTGCTTATAGTAGTAAGTGGGTTTCTGGAATTAGGCTTATAGACACCTTTGTTAAAGCAGGTTGCACAAATCCGTAATACTGTAGTGCAAGTTTCAGAGTTTATATTTTATACAGAATTTTATTTCAGCAATTTGTTAATTTGTTCGGTAAAACTGGCATGTTTGAATGTGTCAATTTTAACTACACAAAGGCCTGTAGTCTGTTATGTTGAAAAAGAGGCATTTATACTGTTAGGATCATTTCAATACAAAACCCTGAGACTTTCTTTCATGAATTACACTATCTCTGCACTACGCTACGGAAATGTGGTAGCTTTTAAAGCTGCAGACAACAAACATTTCAAGGAACTGAAATGATGTATATTTCCATTTTAATCCTCAGTGACTTTGACTGTAGTTGATTAGAAAGGGGTGTGTTGAACTGTTCTAGATGATGGTAATGAATGTATTTGTGTGTTATCAATGGTTTGTCTATGCCTTTCAAGTGCTTGTTAGCTCATGTTCTCAATGGAACTCGACCAGATTGGTACTAAACAAAACAGGAGGAAATAAGAAATGTGAATTTGAGGAAGAACATTTTCTGAAGAGGTAATATTCTATTTCTGTTTTGTAGTCAAGTCCATGTTTAGTTTGATGTATTTTTGGAAAATTATGTTTGTACATGTATACCCTGCATTTACACACCTATTATGTAACATGGAGAATTAAAAAAGCAAAAACAAAACAAACAAAAACATTGTAACAAAAAAAATCACTTGTCTTCAGAACATTACAGTGCCTTTGAAATTGACATATATACACAGACAGACAGACAGACAGACAGACAGAATGGATGGATGGATGGATGGATGGATGGATGGATGAACATTGGATGGAGAAGATGCGTGTATGTATTATCTGTATAGACAGACTGGATGTTTAATAATATATCAGATATATGTTTTGATTTTGGTACACTGAAATAATTTATTTTGAAGTTTCAATGCAAGGGACCCAACAACCTTCACGTGTCTGTAGGAAGTGTGGAATCAATCACTCGGCTTTTCATCGTCTATTAGAGCAGTGGTTCTCAACCCTTTTCATATTATGGTCCATTTACTCTGCATTTGAGCCACGGTCCACCATTCGATGAGATTTAGCCTCTCAGACCCAAAACGTAGAATATTTTGTTATCGTTGGATAAGATTTTGTCCACAAATCCATGCTGTATTGATATTGGTACCATAGGAGAGATAACAGGCAAAAGTTGATCAAAAATAACAATTCTTCTACATTCTAATTGTGTAGACTTCTTGTAAATTATGTAATGCAGATGTTTTCATTTTACACTCAAGAGTTAAAGATCTATAAGGGTCCATTTGGTTACCAACTCTCCATCATTTTGCTAGGGACCACCTGGAACCTCCTCAAGGACCACTGGTGGTTCCCGGACCACTGTATTAGAGCTACTGTTTCCCTGCAATTGCTGATTACAACCGCCAGGTGGTAGTCACATCTCAAGATTGAGACCGCTGCAGGACAGGTAGGCCCAGGGGTAGAAGAAGTAACACTGGAACGCCATGACGGTTCTTCTAGGATCACAGGCGATGGATATGGAGACAGTTTCCTTTTAGCTTGATACAGTTTCCGAGTTTGGACGCGTCTAAAACAAAATGACTACGTGCTGCAGAACTTTTGGATTTCTGACAACGATTTGCTGGCATTTGTAACAAAGTAGGGAGGGTGCTTTGGTGTTGGTGTCAAGGTTTTGTGGACGGTGCTAATGATGCCTTCAACAGGTTTGTCTGCTGAGGCGTTGCATTTAATCACCATAATCACTATGTGGCCATATACATGTTTTGGGGGGAAATGATAGCCGTGTAAAGTAACTAAGTACATTTACTCAAGTATTGTACATAATGTAATTTTGAGGTATTTCTTTACTGGAGTATTTCCAATTTACTTTACAGTACTTTTACTTACACTCCACTACATCTCAGAGGCAAATATACTTTTACTCCACTCCACTAGAATGTTTTGAAAACTTTAGTTACTTACTAGTATTTTGAAAATAGCCGATTTACAAGCTCACAATGTGTCTCCATGCGATACATTGTAGATCTGCTATTTTCAAAAGATTTGTGTACATTTTATACACTTGAAAACCTGTGAAATTGGACATTCTCCTTCTCCATAATGAGTAGGACCTACTTTCTACTTTTGGCACTATAAGTACATTTTGATACCAATACTTTTGTACTTTTACTCAGGTACATTTTTAATTCCGGACGTTTACTTGTAACAGCATTTCTACATTGCGGTATTGATACTTTTTATTTTATTTTAAAGTGAGTGCTTTTCCCACAGGTTTGCCTGCTGAGGCGTTGCATTTAATCACCATATTGCCATGGGGCAATACATTTTTATGGGGACAATGATAACACAAGACATATGCGGGATGATGAACCTTATGTTATGTAACGTCACAACAGTGATAGAGAGTGTCACTATCTGAAGAGCCACGGCTCCACTTGTTAATCCCGTACAATAAAACAATGTGCTGTACTATTAAGTCACTCACTTTATACACTTTCTCTCGCTCCCTGTTTCTGCCTTTCTCTGCGTGCGTGCGGACGTGCGCGCGCGTGCGTTGGTTCCCGACTGCGTGCTTGTTAATTGTTTGGCAGTGAGTGAGTGAGTTTTTAGAGATGGATACAAAGTAGCCTGAAGTCTGTACAGTCGAGTCAATCTGCTGCGTTTCCTTCTCAAAAAAGAAGCACGAATACGAAATCCACAGGCTAAAGATAGCTGGTTATTGGGAAGCGCACACACACGCACACACAAACGCGCGCCCGTACCCAGCCCCCCCCCCACCTCCCTCTCTATCTCCCCCCCTCTCTCTCTCTCTCTCTCTCTCTCTCTCTCTCTCTCTCTCTCTCCCTCGTTTCACCATCACACCTCAATAACGGCGGCGTGCGAAAAAAAGAATTCTGCATCCAAGGCGCACAGGACAACGTTTACAATGGCTTTTGACAGTCGTGGATTATTATGATGCCTATTTTTATATAGTAGTGGAATACTGGTCTCCCCGTCCGTCGTCTCCGCGACTGTGACTATAGTAGTATTTCCTATTGGTGTATTTATTATTAATTGTAATTTTTTTATTTATTTTTTAGCACCGAGAGACTGTCGAGACGCAAATATCACGTTCAATGCCGTTGGAGGAACATGTCCTATGTTCCCTTTCAAGGTAAGAGAGGAAAAAAAGCCTATTTTTTTTCATCCACTGCATATTTTTTCCTATCTTCCCCTCACCATCTCTCTCTCTCTCTCTCTCTCTCTCTCTCTCTCTCTCTCTCTCTCTCTCTTTCTCTCTCTCTTTTCCGCACTACAACAGTGTGTCATATTACTACAATTAACTAAGGCTGAGGCGCGCGTAAAATCGCCATAGCCTACAGGTGCACAGAAAGAGAGTGCATGTCATATAGACATCTAAGGCTATAGCAAATGACTTGGCCGGCGCATGCAATCATAGTACCGTAACATCAAGGAAGGCATGTGCGTGCTGGTGTCAGTCAGTCCACTCTCTCGTCAAAGCATTCCACCGTGCAGAACCACACACACACACACACACACACACACACACACACACACACACACACACACACACACACACACACACACACACACACACCATACATCTATGAATGTGAGTGATGCTCACATCACACGACATCAGACTGACAGTCACCCTGCAACTGTATGCTCAAACTTTGGTCCCATTAATCCATTAAGACCTGAGGCCGATTCGACAAAATGTCTTCTACATCCCAACAGTTTTCTGAAACACTTATATTAAATATTCATTTTTGTTCCAGGGACCCCCCAGAAGCAAAGATTTGAGTTAAAAATGTCCGCTTTAAAAAAAGACATTCAAAGATTTGCACAAATGTTCATAGTGTGGCACTTGGTGCCGCGCTATGAGATTGTATATCTGCTATTTTTGAATAGCCAAAGTAATGGTTTACACAATAATGGTTAAAGTGGTTGAAATCAAAAAATTACACAGATGCTGCCCCGGTTCTAATGGGCTAAAGCGCCTCTTCGGTGAGTGGAAATGAAGGATAAGCTACTTTTAAGCTCATGAGTAGATTTTTGTCCACATTCGGTCCTGACGAGGAGTGTGGGTGAGTTTCCTACTGTACGCTAAAGGCAGATTCCCCTTGGTATCATCATGGCACTGCAACTGTGACTAATGCTATATGAACAGCATGCTGCAGTGAGCTGCCTCCCTGCAACAATCATTAGGCTACATTTGCGGTGTGATAACGGGTCCAACTGGGAAACAGCGGGGTCCCCTGAATGTAATGGCCGGACTCAAATGGAGTGAGATGAAGTGAGATGGAACACACCCACTCAAAAGTTTGGAGGAACCTTGACGGATCGAGAGTGTCTTGGTTTGTGTGAGTATATCTTATGGAGTGGTCTACATACTGTACATACCTCTCATCAGAGAATGGTGAGGGAAGGTGTGTGTGTGTGTGTGTGTGTGTGTGTGTGTGTGTGTGTGTGTGTGTGTGTGTGTGTGTGTGTGTGTGTGTGTGTGTGTGTGTGTGTGTGTGTGTGTGTGTGTGTGTGTGTGTGTGTGTGTGTGTGTGCGTGCGTGCGTGCGTGTGAGTGTGCGTCTGTGTGTGTGTGTGAGAGAGAGAGAGAGACAAAGTGAGAGAGTGGGAGACTACGTTGTGTGTGTGTGTGTGTGTTGTGTGCGCGCGCGCGTGCACGTGTGTGACTGTGCACGCGCATACGCAGTCGCGCGCGTGCGTGCGCGTGTGTGTGTGTGTGTGCATGCCAAAGAATATTGTTCTTTTTTAATGTAAGGATGAATATTGATAATCAATGTTTACCTCCTGGACCTCAACATGACCTTAGACACCATCATAAGAAGAATGATCAGTTTAAACTCTGCCAGTCCGCTCAGATCTTTTCCACTCTGCCACAGCAAATAATAGCCAAATGCCCTATTGTACAAGAGCAGCTATAGAAGGAGGTTGCATAATATTGGTGAGATGCTGTGTGCAAGCTCACTCCGGAACCAGTGCCAGGAAACTGTGTGCATAGTGATGTGCCTGTAAAAGCTGCCAGTGATGGCAGTGAGTACTGTTTCTTGGTGTAGGCTGTGCCTGTGTATGTTGGTACTTAATACACCTGTCCACTTTGGGCTTAGCAGGATTTCTATGTAGCACAGTATGGATTCACACCAAAGTTGCATTACATTTTTTTCTTCTCTATTTTGTCCGTTTTCTTTTTTAATGAGATTGCACACAGTAATCTCATTGGGGGAGGCTCCTAAGTGAACCTGTTGTCAGTCATTTGCATTGGAAAAGAATAACACTATAATATGATATTTCAACCCTATGGTACAGGCTCTCTCCTATGATTATACTATGACAACCGCAGCTCACTTCAGACTTGTATTCCATCCATCTCAATACATTAGAAGCTCCATGCTATACATTAGCAGCACCATGGTTACTCACAGCGATTACATAACACTGTGCGATATTTATTGCTGGAGTGACTCAACAGCCTCAGATTAAGTGTGAGCTAAGATGGCTGATATTAGTGTGACATTGATTTCTGATGAGTTACACAGCCACCTTAAGGGCAATAAAACCCACCTCTATAGCAAATGTATTCAGAGCGCATGCATTGATGTGTGTGTGTGTGTTTTAAGCTGATGTACGAGGCAAGCCATTGCAGTCTTGCCAAGTCCCCGCTCACATGAACACACAGTTAGTGGGAGGCAGGCAACGGAACGGAGATAGGCCTTCCTATCTTGGCCAAACCTTTTTTTCCTCCTCACTCACTCACCTTAACTCACTCTTCTTTTCAGTTGATCATTTTGTCTTCTTCTCTACCCCCTTTGCTGTAATTCACATGCACGCGAGCACACACACACACACACGCACACACACACACACACACGCACGCACGCGCACACGCACACACGCACACAACCACCCACACATGTATACACACACACACACACACACATGTATACACACACACACACACACACACACACATGTATACACACACACACACACACACACACACACACACACACACACACACACACACACACACACACACACACACACACGCGTATACACACACACACACACCCTCCGCTCTCTGCCCCCACACTCTCTTGCTCTCGCTTCGTCTCTACCTCTCCCTCTCTCCTCTCATGGAGCATTATGCAATGGCCGTGCCTACAGTATGAGTGTAGATGGATGGAAGCAGCCAGCCACTGAGCCATCTCTGGTCATGTCGATTTTTACAGTAGTTTGATACAGCAACCCTTGTCAAGCGTCAAGCATGGGCCATGATTAAAGAGACAGAACACTGCCAATACACTGCAGCAATCGCCTCTCCCTCTCCCCCGCCCCCCCCACCCCCTCTCATGTGACATAAGGGACTGTCTTACACCCCTCCACCACTTGAGCAGTGCCAAGAACCATCATCTGTTAGGCTATTACTGTACTGTATGCTCGAGTTCCATCTAGCCCTGTGTGCTAGATGATCCATCGAGAGAGAGAGAGCCCATTCATTCTCCAGTGGGGCATTGGGTGTATCGGAGACACTTTTGCGGCAACTCTTCAAGTGTAGTGCTGAATTAGTGGCAGAAATGGCTAGTGATGAGGATTCAGGTGGAAGAGATTTGCTTTTAATCACACATGTACCCTATAAAATCGTGAGGGTTCATTTAATTTGGAGAGAGTAAAAATGTACCCATCAGGGTCCATTATACTTCATTTCTTTGTATAGGGCTGAATTGTTCAACTGGAGTGAGGATGTGCCCTGATGTTGATACATCATCAGGGATCTGATGATTGGTGAATCAAAGTTCTTTCAGAAAAACAAATAACGCACATCCTCCGTTCTTTGGTGCTGAGCTTTAACTGTAAGAGCAGTGATAATGAGACAAAGATAGGGCTCACA
This sequence comes from Gymnoscopelus braueri, assembly GCF_963280865.1. Classification (NCBI taxonomy): domain Eukaryota; kingdom Metazoa; phylum Chordata; class Actinopteri; order Myctophiformes; family Myctophidae; genus Gymnoscopelus; species Gymnoscopelus braueri. The sequence goes on from NC_137605.1 coordinate 29,295,661, forward strand.
ACTCACTTTTGTGCTCCAGGTTTTATTTAACCCATTAAGACCTGAGGCAATTAAAAAAAAAAAAAAAATCCTAACAGTTTTTTGAAAAAAAATCGAAAACATTGTTTTTTCAAGATTTAAAAAAAATAGCAGATCTACAAGCTCGTAGCGCGGCACTCGGTGCCGCGCTATGAGCTTGTATATCTGCTATTTTTGAATAGCCAAAGAAATCTAAAGTGACACAGATGCGTTCCAGGTATTAATGGGTTAAACAAGACAGCTGATGATACGACGTTTCATCACTATCATGATGATGATAGTGATGATGTTAAAGTTCTTAAGGAAATATCACAGTCATTGCAATGAATGCATACCAAGTAAATCAAAGTTCAGCTGGACAGGCACATTTTGTATAGCAAGCAGATTCACCAGCAAATGCAGGAACCTTATGAATAAGCAGAGTTGGTGCTTCATAGCTGTTGTAATGGAAAAGTCTGGTTAAAGTCATATTATCTGGCAGAGGTCATCAATACATCTAGAGGTTAATCAGTGGTTGATGTGAATAGCATGGACAGGTCTGTGTTATGCTTAAAAGTGCTGTAAGTGTTTATTGCTTTGTAAAAACAAAAGAAATGTATCGTCAAAAAGTTTAAACTATATTCTGAAATGATTGCTTTAGTTTAGAGTGTTTGTTCAGTAACAGTGGTCTCCACATCTCTCCAGCTCTTTAATAAACAGAATATTATTTTCAGGTGGGTTAAATATTTCATCCACTCAGGAGAGAGAACACCCCCAATGATCATGTACTGTATCAGTTGTGTTACAGTTCCAATTTTGTCAGCACGTTTATTAGTTTCATCACTTCCTATTTCAATTGTTCATCCTGTATGCTGTATGAGTTCTCTCTCCTGGTTGGATGAAGTTGGTGTCCTGACCTGAGAATGTATTTTCTGTTTACTAAAGAGCTGGAGAGATGGGAAGACCCCTGTTACCGCGCACACACACACACACACACACACACACACACACACACACACACACACACACACACACACACACACACACACACACACACACACACACACACACACACACACACACACACACACACACTATAATTGATTACTATAAGAGGATAGAGCTATCACTTATTTCAACGAAAATATATCACTTACACCACCTTTAATTATACTGCGTTGTACGACAGACGTCACATGCCTAAAATAGCAGATCTACAAGCTCACAACACGTCCCTGAGTTTGTAGATCGGCTATTTTCAGTGCACAACTCTGTCATAAGACAAAGTATACATCAGGCTTTACACACCGGGTAATAGACTTGGTATACAGTACATGATCAACTTGAATGCCTGACATGTTCTGTTATTGGTTATTTAGGATTTCACTTTGCCAAGTTATGCAGAACACATAGAAATAAATGTATAGAATGGCTATTTCCATGCTTGCAATGCTGTGCTTTGATATGTGTTCGTTCAATATGAAGATGCGTTGGTTATGGTTGGTATCCATAGCGATAAGTGTCATTGGGCACTTCAGCAATGTAGTGGCAGTGAACACGGAAGTAGGGCACTTATGACCTCTATTCTTTATATCTATCGTGAAACATGTATACTACTTAAGAACGTAACTACGTAACTGATATTTTAAATTGTTTTACATCTGATTGAGCTTGTTGAATCAGTGACAGGGATCAGTTATAGAATGGGATCAGTTATTAACTATGCCAGTTTGCATATCCATTCTAGACAGAATCAACATACAGAAACTGTGTGTGTGTGTGTGTGTGTGTGTGTGTGTGTGTGTGTGTGTGTGTGTGTGTGTGTGTGTGTGTGTGTGTGTGTGTGTGTGTGTGTGTGTGTGTGTGTGTGTGTGTGTGTGTGTGTGTGTGTGTGTGTGTGTGTGTGTGTGTGTGTGTGTGTGTGCGTGCGCGTGCGTGCGTGCTTGTCCATACTAGTGAGGTACCTCTCTCATAGGCCCTTGTAAAGGTTAGCAGGCTCACTCAATGCCTAATGCTAATATAGCATCCACTTCAAACTGCCCCACACATCATTTTAGTATTTCTACTGTATCAAACCAATATCTCGCATTAGTGCAGTGTTTAAGGGCCAGTTATTTCAATCTATTAATCTTTGGTGTGATTGTACAGAAACTAGTTTGGGAAGTAAAATAAATAAATGTTGGTGTCTTATATACAAGTTTCTTTAGCTGTGTTTCCAGTGGAATACCAGTACATAGCTGGGTAAAAAAATAACTTAGATAAATTGCCAGCATAGGCGGGGAATGTTGGTGTCTTATCGCATGCGTGTGCGTGTGTGTGTGTGTGTGTGTATGATGTACAGTATGTGAGTGTGGAAATGATCATATACAGTTTTGGAGTAGGCAGGCTCTGTATGGTACTGGTTAAAATGGAATGGAAACCAGGCTTTCCACAGAGAGTAGAGCTGGGCGATATGACTTTAGATCAATATCACGATTATATGAATATTTTCGGTTAATTGTCCAGCCCTAGGAGAGAGCTCTCCGTTTGGCTGTTCAACCTGACCATATCAGAGCACGAGAAGAGAAGCAGAGGTGTGCTGCAAGTACAGTTAGACAGTTAGTTATTCACAGAATAACACTTGAAAGAAGATTATGTCAAAGTCCCCCCCCCCCCACTTTCAAAACCTGTGTGCTAGCTGTCTTACACTATACATTCAGCCAACAGTAGTTACAGCACCCCATCACTATGTCTGTCTATCTTCTTTATACAGTCTTATACAGCTTAATTTATACTCCGGTGCATGATGATGACACTTGATGGCCCACATTGTTAGCTTGAAAATAAGTTATTTTCAACAAGCGACACTGTCATACTATTAGTTTTAATACAGACTCAGAGTCAGTCTTAAACTGCTCTTCTTTCATCTTTTTCCTTCTGTTACCGCAGCATTGATCTGGCTTCACTAAAGAATGCTCAGAACCCTATCACCTAAGCCTTTAATGCTGATACTGGCAAAATGTACATGTTAGAAACGGCTTGCTGGGAGGAATGGCTTTTTAACACCATTGGGTAGGGGGTGTACAGTATTAATTAATTTCCACTGCAAAGCGTGAGTGGAATGACTCAGTGGGTTTGCGCTGAGAGAATGCCTTGCATTTAGATTGATCTTGTCAGGGATCACTCACAGCAAAAAGGTCAGAATGAGCTACCTCCTCTCCTAAGCCAATCGGGGGGCTGCCAATCCGGGATAATGATCTCCCAACGGATATGGTTGGCTGTTGAGGAGCTTTCAGGCATGATCTTGTCCAATCCTACGAATGCTCATGAAATGGAGACTATGAGGTCCATGCAGTTTTGAAGTTAGCCTACTCAATGTATGACAGTAGTATGAGTCATGGGGTGATGACTGTTGTTATGACTTATTTATTTTCAAATAAGTATTTTCAAGATGACTGCACAGCTAAATCTGAAGTGTTAATTTAAACTCTAAAAGTGTATAGATAGTCCCTTCTGGGATTCCAGGTTAGGTTAGCTCTGTGCCATGGCGTGTCTGCCATTTTAAGAATGTGACATCTACACGTAAAATCATTAAGAATTATTAAGTTACTAGTTATTCTCCAGATAGCTTGAAGGCCAATGAATCAAACTAAATTAGGGTCTGATACTACAGGCTGTAAAATAATGGACCCTGAAATTAAAAGACAGAAAGCTTATTAAATCACAGTGTGTGCAGTGCAGCCTGGAGCTGGATTCCACATCCGAGAGTCCGGTTCGCAATATCTGAAGAAGGAAATAACATATTCTGCCCAGCCTAGCATATATGCTGCTACACCCATGGCGCCAATCACAACTCCAGTACATAGCACTGTAGGGGTGTTCTAATCAAACACCTGTGAGCTTTTCACCTCCAGGCATCTAGCTATTTTTAGTGCTGTGTGTGTGTGTGTGTGTGTGTGTGTGTGTGTGTGTGTGTGTGTGTGTGTGTGTGTGTGTGTGTGTGTGTGTGTGTGTGTGTGTGTGTGTGTGTGTGTGTGTGTGTGTGTGTGTGTGTGTGTGTGTGTGTGTGTGTGTGTGTTAAACATGCAAGCAAGCACGTGTGTAAGATCATGTCAGTCAGCGTGTGTTACACTGTGCTTGTGTGTACAGGCTATGCATGTTTTGTGTGTGTGTGTATGTATATACACAGTATGTTTGTGCTTTTGTGCGTGTGTGAGTGATTTATTTTCAAAGTTGCATGTTTTTCCACGGCTGACATGCTGCAGTGCAATCCCTTCAGAGGTGAAAGTTATATCAGGTCATGCTTATTGCACTACTGAACTATGCCTCACATCAATTGAGTAATAAATGCACATTGGAAAAGTTTTGCGATACATGTCTCATATCTGCAAACAACTTTTCTTAAAGAACAGAGGATAAGCGACTCAGTAGTATTACATTTTTTTCTTTATTAAGAGAGTGGCCAGCAGGGGTGGCGTTGAGTATAGAAATGAGGGGTTTCATGATATTTCAGTAGTATATTTTATTAAACAGCACAATGAATAGTAACAGAAAAGAGATGTCAGAGTTAGGTGTTGACTCAGGAATTCAGCCTAATTCAAACTCAGGACGTTTAAAATGACATAGTCATCACTGAAGAGATTACTATTTTAACAACTAAAAGAACAGTGATTGCAAAGATTATGGTGGCATAAAAATGCTATTAAAACGAGGTGTGAGCATGCTTGAACACGGTGCAAGTAATATGCTAATACACCTCTCTTTTGTGATGCTAATAGGATCTTGCACAGTGAAATGATCTGTGTTCATAATAACTCTGAGGGTGTGGATCCTTGGGTCCATTCTCACATTAGTCTAAAATGAACACTGAGGGCCCTATTCCTGGTTGAAGTTGCTAAAGCCACTAATATCGGATTTAGGACTAGGCAAGGGGCGTTACCCCGCAAAAGTTGCTATTCTGGGACACCTGCTTTACCCGCATAACACCTGCACTACCCGTTACATTATGCATAGGTGTGGTTTGGGCGTTATAATGATAAAACCAATCACCGTGCCAGATGCCATTACCTTTAAGAGAAGACTGCACTACCCATTATCCCCAATCCAATCTTAGGCTCTCCTATCTCCCTGTCTGCAGTGTTGCCTGGTCTGATTATTATAAGCCACTTTGGGCTTGTTTTTCTGAAGTTGCTTGTTAATAATGGTAGAACGGTTGTGAGCTTGTATATCGTCTATTTTCAAATAGCCAACATATATAAATATGCACATTGTTTAATGGACGACATATATAGGTTTGAAGTGCTCATGTGGCCTATTATAGTCGCTTATTTTGGGCTTGTTTTCATAGACCAGGTTGCTTATTTCTCGCAAATTCTGGCAAAAACTCTGCAGCCGCACTGTGGGGATTTATCATGGAAACATACACCCGACGTTGGGTTTCTAAGCTCTGGACTTTGATTGCCTTTAAATAAAACCACATTTACATGTTACTGATTAGAGAGAATTTTATATTTTTGTAATCAGTCCATTATTTCCTGCGTAATCGATGAATAAAACTGACGTGTGTAAATTGGAGCATTGCATTGCGCAATGCACAAATTGTCTTCTTTAAATAGACTATCATCTTATATAAATACAATTGACACAAGGAATTGACACCCTCCCTTCTGCTGATTATAAGGAAATTAGAATCACAGAGATTTGTTGACAATAATAGCCTAGTAGAGAGAGGTGCGCGCTGTGCGCCCTGACCGTCTCCAGGAATCCATAGTCCATTATTCACACGGCGGCCATTTTGGAATTTAACATTGCGTTGCTGTGGCAACTGGGGTGGCATTTCATTGAGTTAATGGCAATATGGCCGCCACGTGAATATGGTCTATTGCAGACTGTGCGCTCTACAAACAAAGTTGGCACTGCGGGTGGTTTTAGAGTCCGCCGTGCGCTTTCCCAAAGGTCTGTGGGCAGAATAGCAATTTTGGGAATATAGCAACAACACGCCCACGACCACACCTCCACCCGCAAATAATGGAATCGGCATAATGGAGAGCGGGTATAGCAAGCGCAGAATAGTGTTTAGGGACAGTGCCAGTTCCGTTATCCGTATTTCAGGGGTAATGGGTAGATCACGGGTAATGGTTAACGGGTACGGCTTTAGATTGGTCTGGAATAGGGCGGTGAGGATTTTGCTGTGTGGTGTGCTGTGCACTTTGAGGTGGGAATTATCGCAGGGATTCTCGCTCACTTCAGCTGTGATGCATTTTAATTGGCAGTAATCAAATACATGGTTATATGCTTGTGCTGGACAAGAGAGCCAGTGGACCGTGACATTTCAAAGCACTGTGTTACCATATGAAGGGCTCTTACAACAAATAAGATAATGTAGATGTTGAGAAGAGGAACGGCAGAAACCACTTTGACCAAATCAGCATATCGTTGCTGTCGAATGGAAACCTTGTATGTCCAAAACTGTTACACTTCCTTTGTTTCAAAGGAAGCCGATGTAGTTATTATTTAGTCACAAGCTCTTGTTAATACTTTTAATTGATTCTAATATTTATAGAACCCACAGGCAGACTTCAAAATCTTTCAAAGGTAGCAAACATAGTCGATCTACAAGATCACAATGTGACGCTTTGTGAGGTTGTTCTTGCTATTCTTTGAAATATGGAGATACAAGGTTTCTGCCCGACAGTGACAATATATGATTAAGCTGGACAGGACAGCCATTAGACCCTGAAATTCTGAAGTAGTATTTGTTTGTTGTTTATACCATCAAGAACTGAGGCCGATTCTACAAATGCCTTCAAAATCCTGACAGTTTGATGAAAAACTTATGCTGCTATATATATAGCTAAAGTCTAAAATGACACAGATGCTGTCCCAGTCTTAATGGGTTATTTAGCTTTCGGGAATAGATGCATCTGTGTGTGTGGGGTGGGCCACATAACCGTGTGTGTGTGTGTGTGTGTGTGTGTGTGTGTGTGTGTGTGAGTGTGAGTGTGAGTGTGAGTGTGAGTGTGAGTGTGAGTGTGAGTGTGTGTGTGTGTGTGTGTGCTTGTCCATACTAGTGAGGTACCTCTCTCATAGGCCCTTGTAAAGGTTAGCAGGCTCACTCAATGCCTAATGCTAATATAGCATCCACTTCAAACTGCCCCACACATCATTTTAGTATTTCTACTGTATCAAACCAATATCTCGCGTTAGTGCAGTGTTTAAGGGCCAGTTATTTCAATCTATTAATCTTTGGTGTGATTGTACAGAAACTAGTTTGGGAAGTAAAAAAATTAAATGTCGGTGTCTTATATACAAGTTTCTTTAGCTGTGTTTCCAGTGGAATACCAGTACATAGCTGGGTAAAAAAATAACTTAGATAAATTGCCAGCATAGGCGGGGAAGAGTAATTCTCACATTGCCCTCCTTATCGACTAAATACCATCATGGGACTGTTCCCACGTTAGATGAATATAACGGGTACAGTACTTAAAGATTGCGCGAGAGGGGTTCCTAAGCATGCAAGACTAGATGTTGGGGATGATAAAATATGTATTTAGGACACACATAAACAATAAATATCCATATGCAGGCTGGCTGACCAGCAAATTTAACTGTTCTACTCTGGTCGAGATCTTTGTCTCTCTCTCTGTCTCTCTCTCTCTCTCTCTCTCTCTCTCTCTCTCTCTCTCTCTCTCTCTCTCTCTCTGCCTCTTTCTCCACACACAATGTAATGAAAGGAGTTAGGTTGGGGTCGTTGTTGGACACTCCATCACCATGCAAATATATATTTTAACCTTTCTCTAAGTTACATCAACATTACTCTCACACGCGCGCTCTCTCTCTCGCTACAAGCCATACTCTCTCGACCGGTAAACTGTCTCTCACTATATCCAATGCTCTCTTAGCCCAACCTTGGCTCAGCGAGCGCGTGCACACACACACACACACTCACACACTCACACACACACACACACACACACACACACACACACACACACACACACACACACACACACACACACACACGCTTTCTCTCTCAACACTAATACCCATACAGGAGATTTTTCCATCAAATCTTTTAGAGCAACCTGGGGACCACCACTTTGTCCGTGGTGGGTCCATCATAGACCCACCCCACTTTTTTCCCGATATTCCGATATTGTCCAGTCAATGCGGTTGACTTTTTCACCAAAAGTCAACTAATTGTCAGGAACATCACATATCTAATCAAATAAAATAGCTATAATATCAACATTATATAAAAAAAATATTATAGTTATTTTGTTTGCTTTCAATGAAGTGAGTCCTGTGACTCAATGGTGAGTCCCACTAATCTTAGATTAGATGTTGGCCTATTTGACAGTGCAGAAGCATAATTGCTTTTATAACATTAACGAGCGTCAACGAGTGTCAGCTGGACACAGACACACACACACCTGCCCTCTGCAGTGCTCTAATTTGAAAGTGACAGGGGTCTGTCTCTTTTCTTCTCAGCAAAAGCCCTTGAATATGATGGAATATGATTAAGGATTACTGTGATTATGGAAAGCTCACATTTCATATCACACACACCATACTGTGAGAACTCCTGAAACGTATTAATTCTGAATGCATGGCCAGGGACCACCTGCAATCTGGTCCGTGGACCACCGGTTGAAAACCCCTGTCTTACATCAAGCACTGTCATGATGGTACCATTAAAGTGACGCTTTTCATTCACACTTAATGGAGGAATTTTCCGTTCGTTTTGATTAAAGGCTCAGTCAGTCAGGTTAAAATGGATATGGGAGAGAAGAGCTTCTGGGATGCAAAAAAGAAAAATAAATAAACATTTAATTATTGGTTCTATCTTAATTGTCCTATTTACATCTATGTTTTGAAATTTGAAATTTTAAGACCCACTTAAGCGCATCTGACATTCACTATTTCCATACCAAATAGCACTGCAGTACTGCACTGCATGAAAGAGCTCATTTTTATGGATGTTTTTGTTCTCTTTTTGGAAAAGGAGAGTCACAGTCCACTGCCCTTCGTACGTTCCCCTCCTTGAGAGACTGCAAGCCAACAAGTGAATGTATGGTTCCATCATTCCAGCATTGGGGTTTTTTAACTACATGAACTCTAGCGTCCCTATTCTTCTCGAGATTTGTTGTAGAGAGATGAGGTGACCTCTGGAGGACCCTGGTCGACGAAGTATGTATGATTTAAGTGGTGAAGTAAATGGTTACGTGCTCATCGAGGATTTGGGGAGAATTTGTGTTGAGTTGAAATAACAAAATGAATGTCAAACAGTCCATCGCACTATTTGAAACTGTACTATATTTGTACATCCTGTACCAAGAGAGCACCAGAGAGAACCACAAGAGATCACCTGAGATGGCAAGATACTGTAGTTCTATTCTTTGGGGGGGGGGGGGGGGGTCCACATGGAGTTCATTTTCAAACTCTTCTTAAGTTCTGGCAAATGGAGGTTTTTAAGGGTGAAAAATTGCTCTGCAGATGCTTTTACCTAAGTGGCTTGTTTGTCACAACACCGCGCTTCCAAGTCCTGGTGCTCGGCTTCTATTTAAATCCCCAGGTACGATTCTGGGTCAGGTCCTGTGATGCAGGTTATCCCTCTTCTGCCCCTTGTGATAAAGCAGAAATGCCCATACAAAAATAAAAATAATCTCTATAAAAAGGGTCATTCCACTTACTGAGAGTAAGCACAGTAGCAACTGAGGTTTTCTGGTGGCATGGACCAATAGGTCATTGTTGCATGAAGGGTATTGCTTATAAAACAGCACAGCACTCACAATAAGGCACTCTAGTGCTAATGTAGGTTTTGGCATTTTAAACCTGCGTTAGATTTTTTTAAGTTAACCCATTAAGACCGGGAAAGCATCTGTGTCATTTTAGATTTTAGCTATATATATAGCAACATACGTTTTTCAGAAAACTGTTAGGATTTGATTGAACATTGGTTTAGAACAGAAATAGCTGATGTACAAGCTCACAAGCCTGGCTGTGACGCGCTGCAAGCTTGTACATCAGCTATTTTTGAACATTTTTGAAAAATATCTAAAATGTTTGGAAAATGTACAAGTCTTCTCTTCTGGGACGGGCCTGGCGCCACGGGGGTGCCTGAGGGGGCCTGGCACCCTCAGTTGCAAATTCTGCCCCCTCAGTTTATGCTTGACCAACCTTGGGGGGGCACCAAACGGCATAGAGAAAGTGAAAGAAGACAGAACTATCGCCGTAAAGCGCCGAAATGTTTAACCAGCGGCTGCTGAAGGAGCACTGCACCCCCTGCACTGCACCCCCCGCTGACAAAATGGTGCCCCCTCGCAATTTTGAACTGCCCCTTCAGTCATTTTATCCTGGCGCCGGGCCTGTTCTGGGAGTCTCTGGCACAAAACATTTTCAGATGGGGGGTCCGCGGCCATATATATATCAATTTGGGGGTCCTTGACACGATAAAGTTTAAGAACTACTGATTTAGAAGGCATTTGTAGAATCGGCCTTGGGTCTTAATGGGTTAAAACTAGGGCTGGGGCTTCAAGTAAATAAATAAATAAATTACAGAAAAAAGAATGCATATATATTTTTTAACGCATTTTAATCACGCTTAGTTTTTGCACCACTGGACGAGTTTCAGTCATACGATCATACCGGTGCACCTACCAACAGACAACAAACCCCAGTGCACGCAATGGGAGAAGAAGCCGATCAGACTGCTTTGCTTGGCCCAGTGGATGGGAAATTTAGATTAAAAAAACTCTCTGATGGAAGCGTGGATAAAAACACGTTTGTGTGCAGATTGTGCAACAAAGAATTTGCATATCACCTCAATGCTAAAGATGTTGCAGCTAGCGTGGAAAGCCAGAGCTAATGTAAACATATTCGCGGATAATGATAATGTTCAGCAGTGACGGCTCCAGAGAATGCTGGCAGGGGGGGCTATGTGGGGGCTGACTTTTTTCCAGCGGGGGCTTTTTTTGTGGTTTTTTTTTGCGGTTTCGGCCCGGTTTCGGGTCCAAAAATGTGCGGGTTCGGGCGGGTTTTGGTACTTTATCTCGGTTTTAGGGTTAGGGTTAGGGTTAGGGTTAGGTTAGGGTTACATTATTTAATTCACATTTTTGCCTGATTTGACCGATTTATTTATTTATTAAATATTTTTTCTTAAAAATTGGGTTTGTGGCAGGGGGTGCTTAGGGGGGGCTAGGCTTTCGCCAGGGGGTGCTTGTGCCCCCCCAAGACCCCCCCTGGCGCCGTCCCTGATGTTCAGTGGTTAACGTTAGTCCGACTCCTAGTAGGAGTACAAGGATCCATACCCAACCCACACTCGACCGCTTTATGTTGAACTGTTGGTCTGTTTATTATTTTGGCCAAGGATATTGAGGGAGAGTTGGATTGAAGGGGTCTATCTTATTTTTCTTTTTTTAATCAATATGGACAAAGTAAATTGTGGGTAAATCAACAAAGTAACTTAGTGTTATGGCCTTTGAAGCAACGGGGAGTTTTGTTTTTGTTCATACAGGATATTGGACAATAAGGTCAATCAGGACTTCTTTATTTTTATTTCTCCTAATGGTCAGGGTTTCCACTGTTCTGGAATGTATTTGAAAGTATTGTGTACTTGAAAGTATTTTTTGTTTTACTTGTGCTTGAGTTTACAGAAGGTCCTTGAATTTATATAGGCTACCTGAATCTCTGAATATATTCCTAAAATTGCTGCATTTTATGGTAAAAGTACCACCTTGAAAAAAAAACCTATATTTTGTTGCTTAAACGTATGTATTCACTCATTGATTCACTCGGATACCAAAATCCGTTTTAATTGAAAAGATTTGCTTCTCAGGTCAAATATTGATATGAGATTAAACATTAATTTAATTTCGATTAATTAATTACAAAGCCTCTTATTCATTAGAATGTATTTTTTTATTGAGGCCCAGCCCTAGTTAAAACATTTCTATAACAGTGATCCACACTTGAGGGATTTTTTAAATAATAAAATAAAGTCTGGATGATATACAAAGAGAAGGGCCTTGGGGTCTTGAAAGCACAATTGTTTTTAGATTATGTATGTGGCTGTAACTTTAATAATTGAAGAAAACAGACAGGCTTGCTTTCAATTGATCTTGTAAAAAAGTCCATGTACAGTATCCTTGGGAATGCATGGATTGCATTTGCCTATGAGTTCTTACTTTGAACAACAAAATGTATCAACAAACAAAATATCTGCTGCTGTAACACAGAGGGGAGGAGGGACGTTGAGGGAACGAGGGGAAATGTGAACTGCTGACTTGCATAAAATGAATACCAAACTATGGCCCAAAGAAAAGCACACTTTTAAGACAACCATGGTAATCTATGAGCATATGCTCATTCTTGGACAGTGTTACTCTTTTATGCAACAGGGAGCAGACAATAAGGCACAGAGCAGCCTCCAACTGCTTGATGGTTTATTGTCACATTTTCTAAACTTTTATTTATCCAGGGATTGTTAGCCGTGAATGCACGCTCTTCTTCAGCACCACTCAGCCTCAGATACAGTTACATACTGTGACCTTCCAACTGAGAGGTGTCCAGTACAGAGAAAGAATATAGAATATCATTCTGTACACCGTTCTTGCTGCTCCCAAAGTGCATTTTATTCATATACAACGTATCGACCTGTATGGTCTTTGTCGGATATATATGTACCTGACGATTCAACCTGTGTGGTCTTGGTCAGATGTACCACAGAAGACCACACAGATCTAACCGTTCCGTAAAATTCACTTTGGGAACAACAACAACAACAGTGTGTATAATCCAATCTTTCCTGCACCCATTGAAATTCACTTTTGGATGTGTGTGTACTATCTGGGTGTGTACTATCTGGGACTAAATTACAACTTCCACAAATTGTAGCAACCACCTCGTGTCCACTGTCCGCAGACCCTTGTGCCTATGCGGACATGGCAAGTAAACTGGAGCCTTTACTGCTGGCCAGTACTCTACTACAGTGTATATCAACCCTGGCAAACGTCCCAATTTTGGGCCGGGGCTACTGCTGAGGTGTGCCGCGCCGTTTGAAGAAGGTTTGAAAAAATATCATTTTGAAAAAAAAGAAAAAGAAAAAAAAAAGATTCTTTTTTTTTTTTTTTTTTTTTTTAACAATAATAATAATCAGGCATGCAAACAGCCCCGAGGTGAAAAGGGTGACAAAATGCAGTTTTTTTTCGGGTCAGGTGTCACACTATTGCCCTATTTGGATTCAAAACGGCTAGTGGAAGCTGAAAAGCTACAAGTTTGCATGTCTGAATAATGCAAAAACAGAAATATTTGTTTGCATTTGCTTTTTTTCTCCCCCATATATTTTCATGATAAAAAAGTGCGTATCGTATCGTATCGAAATCGTATTGAAGTTGTGAGCCCAATATCGTATCGTATCGTTTCGTGAAATTTGTGTATCGGCACACCCCTAGTGTGTGTATATAGATATACCGTATATATATATATACATATAATTATATATATATATATACCGTATATCTAGGTGTGCCCTGGGATTTTTTGGCTATGCCAGGTGTGCCTTGGCACAAAAAAGGTTGATAGACACTGCTCTACTAGAGCACTTCAGTAAACGTTGACAGAGGAGAGAGAATCTGTCAACCAGTGTTCCCATCCCACATTTAACAAGCATGCCCAGATTCCAAGTGGTGACCTTTCCATTACCACCCCACCCCTCCAGCCTTTAGGGGGGAGGAGAGTGAGTTTAATGTAAAGATGAGAACTAATAGCATCTGGCAGGAGTGGTGGCTGCGCATTGGCAAGACTGCTGCTTATAGGTCTTGTTTGTAGGGAAGGCTGTTGTGCTTCCATAGGAGATGTCCATTCATATTAGTGCCAGGGCGGTTTACTGCAGAGGACCCCGAGGTGTGCTGTCGGCTCGTTGCTCAAATACGGAACAGCGATGGTGACATAATTTCCTCGTATGAGACTTCAACAGTCACAGAGATAGGCAGAGAGTGGCGTGTGCAAAGTGTGCGCCCCCACACTTGAAACAAACAAATAAATAAATAAACCACGCATACGTATACAAATACACACAGGCATTTCTGAGACACTTCCTACACATGCATGTACGCATGCATGTGTAGGCCGGCATGATTGTACACAGACTTGCATGTATGCAGGCACATAGACGCATTCATGCAGGCATACTTGTGTAGGGCCCTTAGAATGAGTGTGCAGGTCAGCATGTACGATTCAACATGAAGCTACCTGCAGCTGAGACGAATGAGTGAATGTGTAACCTGTATCTGGATATCACAGAGGAACCATATTTTGGTCTCTGACATTGTTCAACGTAGTGAGGGCACATAGAGCAGATGAACTTTATAGGAAGCGACAGTACAGTGATGATATGCCATGTAGTCATGAATAGCTAAATACCACTGAGTGGAAACCATCCAAATAGACTGCTTCAAGTCTCAGAGGACGCTGCCTTAAAATACTGCCGTGTCTGCTGGGTCAGATTATGGTGACACTTGACAACATAAACATTCTAAATGGGTCCAGGTTTATTTCCTGTTGCAGTGTTGTGAATATCAGTAGCTGACAGGAAATACACTTGGACCCAAGCTGTTCCCTAGCAACACAATTCCACTGACAAGGTCTATATTGTGATCAGAACCAAATGTACATTCCAGAACATCCCAAGTTCAGATTAGATCCCCTTAGGGTAGACTATTTAGAATAGATGCTACAGTAGTTATGTTATTCAGATGAATGTTGTTTACTTGAACACAGATGCTACTTTATGGTTATTATTTGATAGATGTATGTTTTTTGTAGTACTTTCTTTCTTTTATTTTTTCTTTAGTTTATTTCAACATTATGTAATCTACCTGTTACCCTACGGTAGTTACTTTGTAGCTCTTCACAGTTTCTGAAGCACTCTATTTATTTGTCCATAAGATAATTTTTGGTTCACAGGGATTCATGTGTTTTAAAAAACATTGGAACAATAAACTATAAAAAGTGAAGTTTCAGTTTCAAGTTTGGTAGAAAATTCATGTACAGTAAATCTATTACAAATATGTATTTTAACCACTTAACCACTGTGTGTGTGTGTGTGTGTGTGTGTGTGTGTGTGTGTGTGTGTGTGTGTGTGTGTGTGTGTGTGTGTGTGTGTGTGTGTGTGTGTGTGTGTGTGTGTGTGTGTGTGTGTGTGTGTGTGTGTGTGTGTGTGTTCTTACTGTATGGTGTGTGTTATATGAAATGTGAGCTTACCATAATCATAGTAATCCTTAATCATATTCCAGACTCCAGTCACTTTCAGTCAGCGGTTCCCAAACCTTTTTGGCCGTGCACCCCCTGTTACCTCCTGACCTAGCTGACGCACCCCCCGCCCCACACGGAAAGGAAATATATGAACATATATCTTTATATATGCAACATATATGTTTATCATATATGTGACATATTATTAGCCGCCTGCATATATGTCTCTACATATATGTACATATCCATATATGTGGCATATATGTGGACATATATAAGTTATATATGAGATATATGCAGCATATATTCTACATATACTTGCCATATATTGATTGGCATATATGTTCATATATTTAAAATAACACCATAGCACCGCCATTAGGCTTTTCATGTCACGCACCACAGGGGTTGCGCGCACCACAGTTTGGGAATCCCTGGTTTAGAGCACTGCAGAGGCAACCCGATCTCACACAACTTAGTATACATTGCGCGAGTGTCATTCCGTGCATAGACAATTGGAAAATCTGTGCATAGTCGCCTCGCATCTCCCCCATTGACTAAACCATTTCGGAGGCGCACAGTCTCAAGCGAACTGGAGCCACGTGAGGGACCACCGAGTGAGCTAACGCCAGTTTAGGTAAAGGGATACATTCAAGGAGAGTCACAGACACGAGAGGTTTTGCAGTGCAAACATTTACTGGAGGAAATGACGGTACAATAATCACGGGCACCTGGATCTCCAGGTACCTAAGTAACCATGACACCATGTTACCATGACAACCACACACCCATTCCTGGCGCCACCCTTTTTTTCTTCAAGATATCCCACCCTTTTTCTAAGACACCCCATTAATCTTACAACACATTGTGCATCCCACAATCCCCCCCCAAAAAAAATTCCTTTTGAACATAGTCCAATCACATAATATCATGATTTTATCACATTTATCACATTTCACAACTGCAGCCTATCTGGTGCCCGCCGCTCGCGCCCCGATCGGCGAGGCACTATACACAGGTCACGGGTTGGTCCAGGAGGACTGACCCCTTTCTCAGAATCCAACCTGGGTGCCTCGGGAGGCGACACAGTCTTGTTTGACTGGTCCATGTCCCCGCCAAGCGGAACCGGTGTCGACAGGGGCTCAGACATGTCTGCTGACATGCCACCATGGGGACAACGGGGTGACATAGGAGGCTCTGCTATAGCTGGTGGTGTATCGGGGCCACGTAGAGAAGACTCATCTAGATCCTCATCGGACGACAGACCAGTGTCCACTGGACCCGTGACTGCAGAAGGGCCTATCACCTTGTAGCAATCACTCAATCTGACTCTGTAGGAGGTACGGCGCAGCTGATTACCCGTAAACTTCTGAATGTTGCACCATGCTCCATCAACGCTGACGACCAGGTATCTGTCACGGGCTCTCGACTTGTTCCGATCCCCGTATAGGTACACAAGATCTCCCGGCTGGAGAGACACTGGAACAGCTGCACGGCCGGATGGTGTTTTCGACCTCATGCTGTATGGATGGTTGGCAACACGCTGCGACTGCTGTTCTCTGATGAGAGCCTGATCATCGACAGGTAACTGCTTATGGGAGAATTGATCCCGCTGAAACAACATCTCACGGGCAGCCAGCCCACGTGACCTAACACGGCTGTTCAAGCGGGCTGTGGAGACAGAGAGCAGCAGAGGGGTAACAACTTTGCAATTTGGCTCCATACGCAAGATCTCACCTTGCAGTTCTTGAATAGCTCTCTCAGCCACCGGATTCTTGTTGACGTTCTTGACCTTGCCCACTTCCACGACAATCCTGTGTTTAGCGAGAACCTCATCTCCTTCCAACGAAGCAAATCCAGGAGCTGGGTCAGTTCTAATTACTGCAAAGGGCCCATCAAGTGGACATATGCCTACACATAGGCGAAGTAAAGCGTCTCTGAGTGTCTCTGCGCGTTCGTTCTCAATGATGGACGTCAACGTGAATGATGTCACACATTCTCGAACAACAAGAATGAACTGGCGTTCACGCCTAAACACATCGGCTGCAAAGGCGGCCCCAACGACCTCGGGTGGGTCACTCGTAGACTGGTCAAGCATGAATACAGGGGCTTTTTTCAGGGACGCACATTGATGACACCCGTCAGCGACGCGTTGCACAGACGTGTCCACTGTCCATGTCCAAAGCATAGAAGTAACGCTGCACAACTGTCTTCAACTGGTGGGTGGTTGGATGGTCCAGCTTAATATGGAGGGAAGTGAGTAGGCCATCCAGAGCAGCCCTGGGCACTACAATGCACTCAGTTGATGCTGCAAGAGGAGTGTGGCGACGGACAACCAAGAGACCATCCCTGGACAACGTGGCTGCATTCAAGTAACGCTTCACATCACGCACATTTGTCAGTTTCTTCGATGGTCGTGTACCCTGACGGAGATGAGCACCTGTACGTCGGAGGTCCGAGCACTCCGACTGTATAGCCAACCACGCTGACCTAGAAGTGAACGGCATTTTCTGAGCTCCCCTCATAATGTCCCCGGTGCTCACCTGGCGCACAACAGACTCAGCCGCCACCTGAACGAATGTACATATCTGGCAAGTTGGATTGTCACACTCTGGTGCATTGCGGCTAGCAAAATCAGACGGTAAGATAGATGCCCCCGCCACATGCCGGACAAGCACCTGGTACCGGCTAGCTGTTGACAGGAATGAAGTAACACGAGGGCTTGCAGAGAACTCCCCCTTACACAGTTTCTCAAAGGCCTGGACACATGGTTTGCTGTCTGTCAGAACACATGTCCTCTGAGACGACTGAATAATATAGGGGGCAAAGTGCTTCACTGCTGCTGCTATGGCCAAGGCCTCAACCTCACAGGGCAGCCAGGTGGACTGATTTTTGCGTAATTTAGCACTAAAGTACCCTGCAACTTTCACAGTGTCCTTACAGGTGATGTACAGCGTGGCTGCCAAACCCGGATCCCTGACAGCACCATCAGTAACAATCCATAGCTGGTCAGCAGGTTGCGGCAATGTAATGGCGTGGGCCGAGGACAAGGCCTTCTGGGAGTTACTGAAAGCACACAGCAGCTCGTCTGACCACTGGATCACGTCCTTTGAGTCTCTCCCAGCAATCACGTCATCAAGTGGAGCAAGTGTGGTAGCACAGTTTTTGAGTACACGAGCCAGCACCTTGTACGCTCCAATGAATGACCGCATCTCAGTCACAGTCTTTGGGGGAGGGCACGCAGCCAGGGCGGATACACGGTGAGGGGTGGCTCGGATAGTGCCTTGACGCCACACCCAGCCTAGAATAGATGTCTGTATGGGCGCTACGGTGGTCTTGGTGGCGGCAAGTTTCAATCCACAATGCTGCAACGCTGACAATACCCTCCTCCAGACGGCCAACAGGTCGTCAAGAGTATTTGCGCCACAGTACATGTCGTCTGCCACTTTGGCTATGTGGCCTTGCTCAAGAAGCTCCCCGAACACCCTGCACGTCAACTCCTCCAACGCCGTCTCAGACCCTGGCATGCCCATGGCGCTACGCACGTACACGCGAACGCCCTTGAACGGTGTAACAACTCCACAATATTTCCATGAGTCCCTGGATAAGGGGATTTGATAAAAGGCTTTGGTGAGGTCAGTAGCAATAATGTACTTCCACTGAGCTATCAAACGTAAGGTGGAGTCAACATCAGGCATAAGTGACGGTTGAGGTTTACTGTACCGGCCAACGTCTGCGAATGCTGTGACGAGGCGAGATCCGCCCCCCGACTTCTTCACAAGAAATGATGGATTGACGTACTCAACTGCAGCGCCAACATCCTCAGGCTTTCTGAAGACACCCATCTGCTCCAAAGTGTCAAACTGAGCCTGAAGCTCCTGCAACTGACCCCTGGAATACTGCGGGACCCTGCCCTTACGCTGTGGGGGTTGAACAGGCCCCATATTCACTTTGGCCTGGAAGGGTCCCACAGCACCATTGTATCCTTTGAATTGTGGGTCAAACACAGTGTCAAACTCTCTGTGCAACACACGGAACTTGTCTCTGATGACCGGGGGCATAATGTTGTCTGGATCCAAAGCTACAAGGTCAGAAAAGGGGGCAGATTTGGACACAAGGCCAGACTTCGGAGATTCAACTACTACTGGAACATTTTCACATGATGGGGCAAACGTAGCTCTAACACGGCATACATGGTCATGTCTCTGGATCAACTGCGGTTCCCTGGTAAAGTTAGGGACTCGGATCTTCCCTGCCACGCCGTGCAGTAACACTGGGGCAAGCCATTGGTGTGCGTGTCTTTGATCAACATGCGGCTCAACAGCCAACTCGCCATCCACGTCACAGAGGTCGGCTGGCAGATCAAGCTCGATGTACTTCCCAGGCCACACTGTAGACTTGTCAGGTGCACTGAGTACATGTGCACGCCGCACCACATGTCTATCGCTTTTGTGCTGGGTGCCATAATAATAGGTGTTTTCACCCACACACACCTGATGTTTGGCTGGCCTGATCGACACGTCGTTCTTCACCATGAACGGGATCCCAGCCAAGATGTCTGAATCAAGGTTCGCCACGACAAGGCCTTCAAAGTAGAGGTTGTGCCCGGCCCTTTGAAAGCATGTTCTTATCTCTCCCAATACCTTCAACGGGGACGAGCCGTCTGCCTGATGGGCCAATTGTGTGGTCTTTGTGACGGTGACGCCCAGTCTTGTGGCACATGATGCCTTCATCATATTTCCTGTTGCGCCACTGTCAATAGTGAGTCTTACAGCTCGATGTCCATGAAAGGTGTCAAGATACGGTGATGACTTGATGACCACCCGCTGAACAACGCTGGCTGCAGTCATCTCTCCACCAGCGAAGTTGTCTGATTCGTCCTCAGACTCACTCTGCTCCCCTGTAACCTGCCGTGTCCTTGCCATGAACCTTTTGTCCTCAGGGGGCAGAAATGGGCATTTGCTCAAGAAATGTTCATCAGGCCTTCTGGCCTCCTTACACAGAGGGCACACGCTCCTCCTCGGAACATGATTCATCTGTTTTGGCTTGGAAAATCTAGAGCTAGAAAATCTAGAATTAGACCTGGAGAATCCGGAAACAGCTGTGCGCATAGCCCTTGCCTCCTCTGAAGCCTGTAGTTCATTTAATAGGGAATCAAGGGCTTGCGAAATCTCTGGCTTAATGGATGCGAGCGTCCGTGAGCGTAGCTCTGTGCCATACCGCTGCTTCACAAGTCTGGGTAGGTCATCATGCAGGAGGCGGAGCCATGTAAGCACAATAAAGTTCTCAAGTGATGGTGACAGCTCCTCATCTTCTGTCACAATTTCTCCCATGTGACTAATCCCAGAGTCTTTGTGCAACATACTGTCCTCCACAAACGCCATTAAGCGCTGGAATAAGTCTTCTGGTCTTTCATTAGGTTCCAATTTAATAGCAGCAAAGTCAATGAAATGTGCTCCTGTGCACTGAAATCCATAATGCTGACGGATAGCCTGCCATATATTGTCAATGGATGTAGAATTTTTCACTATACTTTGACGTGAAATCACAGGACAATAATTGGCTATTTGTCCAAGCATTAATTCCAACATGCTTACTTTTTGTTCCTTTGTCCGCTGCTGCGCGAGGGGGAGGTCCTCCCCGTCGTCATGGAAACCTCTGTGAGGAGACGCTCTTGTCTTTTTCTCCCACGCTGCGCCGTCAACAAGGAACCGGGCGAATTCATTGTCGAGTAACAGTGTGTAACGGAGATTCTGTCGCCAGTTCTCAAACGAGTTCACATTTTCTATCTTGGTTAAGCACCATTGTTTCGGAGCTCTTAGTGACGTTGCCATATTGCGAGCTGCACGCTCGTAATCCTCTCGCGTTCTGACGGTAGAATAAATCCACAGTGCGACCGTCTCTTCACAAGACTTTTGATATGAAATCCTTTTTCGGCATGAGACGTAAGTGCAATCGCCGCTGCCACCACGCCAGTTTAGGTAAAGGGATACATTCAAGGAGAGTCACAGACACAAGAGGTTTTGCAGTGCAAACATTTACTGGAGGAAATGACGGTACAATAATCACGGGCACCTGGATCTCCAGGTACCTAAGTAACCATGACACCATGTTACCATGACAACCACACACCCATTCCTGGCGTAAAGCGAAAGCGTTGCGACGTGTTCCGGGTTGCATCCGGTTACGCCCACCGTGGGACTCGCCGTACATATGCACGGATTTTCGGGTTTTCTAGGCGACTATGCACGGAATGACGTGCACTGGGTCCGTGCAATGTATACTAAATTGTGTGAGATCAGGCTGGCAGAGGGCAGGTGTGTGTCTGTGTCCAGCTGACGTTCGTTGTCGCTCGTTAACGTTACATGCATCAAGGCAATTATGTTTCTGCATTGTCAACTAGTCCTACATCTAATCTATAGTATCAAAGCCATACATTTTTTTTTACAAGCGACCCTCTCTGGCTTATACATATTTTTGTTCAAGCTGTTGTAAATAACTAGGCTACACTTGGTTGGTATCTGGAATCTAGAGTTGCAATACCAACCCTTGACAGCCCATACATCCAAACATAAAAGTCCTATCTGATTGTATTAAACAACGTTAAACTCCCCAAACATTGCAGCTGTACGGAAAGCTTGAATTATCCTCTTTCTATCTGCAAAGTTTTTGTTTCTTATAAATCCATTGTAGACATGTTATGAGCTACTTTCTGTCAATAAATTCTGTGCAGGTGATTATTTTTCTAAGTGTTGGAGTTTGGAAGCGTTTTTTTCAATAACGCATCGTCCTGCTGTCTCCTGCATTATGTGAAATAAAACATTGTTTGCTAAGCCACTGCCAGCGATTTCGTTTTCCTTACCTTTTCAACCAGTCAAAGAATATTTATCTCCAGTATGATCGATCCCCCGATCGTTGCTAAACACGGAGGGTTTCACTGTGCTTCCGCGAAGAAAAAAAAAGTCATTGCGACCCACCATTTGCTTGTTATAGGCCGTTGAATATAGCATATCGCGTCAAAAATGCAGAGGAAATCCAGGGAGGTGAGAAAAAGGCGTTTCTCCAAATCGAATAACAAGAAAGTGAATGGTGGAGGAGATCTTGCGATCACGTGATCTCCTGGATCTGTGTGACTGAGAATGAGATGGTCACTCATGTGTTGGCGAACAGCACCATCTAGCATGAAATCATTCTCGTCATTGGCAGTCTGAGCCTTGGCAAAAATATGTTAAGCTGTATGTCAAAGAGTTAAGCTTGTATATCGATATCGTGAGCCCAATATCGTGTATCGTATCGTATTGTGGAATCGTATCGGCACACCCCATAAATATAATATAATATATATGTATGTATGTATGTATGTATGTATGTATGTATGTATGTATGTATGTATGTATGTATGTATGTACATGTGTATATATATATATATATATATATATATATATATATATATATATATATATATATATACATATACGAGATATGTTCATCAGTTTTACAGTACTTTTCTAGGAAATAAGCCATATCATCTATCCACATAGGCATTTAAAAATAATTCTCAGCTTATTTTGCTGCTCAGGTCGCACTGGGAAAAGTAATTGGAGAAAAGATCCTTCAGAGTGTTCAGGGGCAGTGCCATGAGACTCTGATGGGAAGTTCCATTCACAGACATGAGTCACATCACTAGTCCACAGTCTGCCCCTAAATGAGTGATTTATGGCAACGTTCATCCACTTTGAGCTTGTTGCATGTATTCTGTCATAATACATAAATTAGTCTTTAAAATAGGGATTGTTTTATCCACATCATCCTGGTTTAGTTCTCCTTGTCTGTCTGTCTGTCTGTCTGTTTGTCTGTCTGTCTGTCTGTCTGTCTGTCTGTCTGTCTGTCTGTCTGTCTGTCTGTCTGTCTGTCTGTCTGACAATGCTGAGACAAGATGAGTTAAGGTGTGCAATGAGTGAGGACATTGAGCGACAGCCCTTTGGGTAATGAAACAATGACACAGTTCGTAGTCTATCTCTGGATTGAGGACAGATGACTATAATTGTTCTTTATCTCTTAGGGACAGCTTGGCTCGACCTGCTTTATCTCAATGGGACATGCCACACATGATGACATGAGAGAGACATAAACACACAGGGGTCAGATGGCACGGCAGCATGCTGACGATGTTCAGTTCAGTTTATATTGACGGTCCCACATTGAGGACATTTGCTTTTACAAAAAAACCTGTTGGATGCATTGGAATGCCAAAGAATACTGGTGTGTGTGTAAGGCAATACTGCTCCCACAGAATCAGAATCAGTATAAACTTTGTGGTCACTTTACGCGATTACAGATTATAAAAGAGTGGGTGAACTTTTTTTTGTGTGTGCAAGCACTCAACATTTGCAGTTACAGGAAGCGTTAGAAAGGGACTAGAGAAGAGAGGAACATGGAACAAGTCAAATAACAGGAAGGCACAGTCAAATCAATATACAAAGTCCAATATACAAACATACTGTAAAGTGCATGATACATGGCGCTACGGAAGGCAGAAATGCTTCTTGTGAAGGTGGAAAGCAATTCCAGCATATACAAATCCCGGCAGCAGGTATATAAAATCACGGATTCATGTGTGTGGTTAAAGTGGCATGGTTAAAGAAATGGCATGGTAGCCTTATAAAACAGCAGGTATTGAGTCCCCATCTCTTGTGCATGATATCAACTGTAAGTATGTACTGTACTCACTGTACAGTACATAACTGATATTGTTAGTGCTGCAGAAGAGAGTGCAAACATAGTCATGTGTACTACTAAGTGATATGCCTGAGTGGCGGACTGTGTCAGCAATACATCATGGAGACAGGACTTAGCGCTTGTTCAGCAGTCTGATGGTTGCCAGTTTAAAACTGTTCAGAAGTCTGGTGGAATGGCTTCTGATACGCCGCAAATGTCAATGACAGAAAAATACATACTGAGTGTAAACATTTCTACATTTCACAATGCCTTGCAATCAATGCGTACAGCTATTTTGGAAAAGGTTTGAACAGTTTTCAAAGTGCTTAAAGCCTGGGGAAAAAAACACTTATCCATATCCAAACGTAGACGATATCTAATCTAATATGATATGGAAATAATATCGCATATTGCCCAGCCCTATTTCACTGCCTTATAACCATGTGTTCACTCTGCAATACGTCTCAGGGTTTTCTCTGAGCAGAGTAACATCAGCTAGTGTTGCAATGTCATAAGGTGTCAAAGGTGGTTTCAGCTGAACTTTTGAGTGGCATCACCCATGACCCATCAGCGTCCAGTCATCCACAACAGTGCAGCGATATAAGTGCCAAAGCTTTTTTCTACACTTGTCAAGCACCGCACGCACGCACGCACGCACGCACGCACGCACGCACGCACGCACGCACGCACGCACGCACGCACGCACGCACGCACGCACGCACGCACGCACGCACGCACGCACACACACATACACACACACACACCATCTTCTTGCCATTCATCTTGATTTTCTCTACTCAGCACAGTCAAATATCACCTTCACAGCCAGGTGGACAGACAGAGTTGCACCTCAGAATGAGCCAGCTGTATACACACACATACACACACACACACACACACACACACACACACACACACACACACACACACACACACACACACACACACACACACACACACACACACACACACACGCATGAATATACGCAGGCACACGCAAACAAACACACACGCACGTACGCATGCACGCACACACGCACGCAAACACACGCAAACAAGCGTATACGCGTGCACACACACACACAGACACACACACACACACACACACACACACTCACACTCACACTCTCACACTCACACTCACACTCACACTCACACTCACACTCACACTCACACTCACATACACGCACAAGCACACAATAACATCCTCAGTGTTAATTCATCCAATTGTACACTCTCAGAGTTAACAGTCAAACACTGAGGATTTTACAGTGTAGGGTTTATTTATTCACAGCCTCTGAATGGAAAGGGGCTTTACAGAACTGTAGGAATGTACTGTGCAGACTGTCACACTGTTCAGATGTAAGAGAGAGTTAGGATGGAGAGAGAGAGCGAGCGAGGGAGCGAGCGAGAGAGTTATTTTTTTTCAGCACTTCTGCTTTATTTCTGATAGGGACAGTGAGTGAGAGAGATACAGAAAAGGCAGGAGGGAGAGAGAAGGGGGATGACATGCAGCACAGATCCTTGGTTTAGATTTGAACGCTGGCCAGTTGCGGGAAGGACTATAGCCTACTGTAATTTTTGTGGTATGCGCTCATAACGCATAATATAATATAATAACAGGTGTCCCACCGCTGCGCCCCATCAGAAGTTTGAATGAGAGAGAGAGAG